>NW_026292843.1:0-86936 GCF_016801865.2 Culex pipiens pallens | reverse complement strand
AAAAGTATTGAAAATATAAAAATATTAAAATATTAAAATATTAAAATATTAAAATATTAAAATATCAAAATATTAAAATATTAAATTATTTAATTATTCATGTAATAAAAGTATTGAAAATATTAAAATATTAAAATATTAAAATATTAAAATATTAAAATATTAAAATATTAAAATATTAAAATATTAAAATATTAAAATATTAAAATATTAAAATATTAAAATATTAAAATATTAAAATATTAAAATATTAAAATATTAAAATATTAAAATATTAAAATATAAAAATATTAAAATATTAAAATATTAAAATATTAAAATATTAAAATATTAAAATATTAAAATATTAAAATATTAAAATATTAAAATATCAAAATATTAAAATATTAAATTATTAAATTATTCATGTAATAAAAGTATTGAAAATATTAAAATATTAAAATATTAAAATATTAAAATAATTAAGAAATTTAAACATTTAAACATTTAAACTTTTAAACATTTAAACATTTAAACATTTAAACATTTAAACATTTAAACATTTAAACATTTAAACATTTAAACATTTAAACATTTAAACATTTAAACATTTAAACATTTAAACATTTAAACATTTAAACATTTAAACATTTAAACATTTAAACATTTAAAAGTATTGAAAATATAAAAATATTAAAATATTAAAATATTAAAATATTAAAATTTCAAAATATTAAAATATTAAATTATTAAATTATTCATGTAATAAAAGTATTGAAAATATTAAAATATTAAAATATTAAAATATTAAAATATTAAAATATTAAAATATTAAAATATTAAAATATTAAAATATTAAAATATTAAAATATTAAAATATTAAAATATTAAAATATTAAAATATTAAAATATTAAAATATTAAAATATTAAAATATTAAAATATTAAAATATTAAAATATTAAAATATTGAAATATTAAAATATTAAAATATTAAAATATTAAAATATTAAAATATTAAAATATTAAAATATTAAAATATTAAAATATTAAAATATTAAAATATTAAAATATTAAAATATTAAAATATTAAAATATTAAAATATTAAAATATTAAAATATTAAAATATTAAAATATTAAAATATTAAAATATTAAAATATTAAAATATTAAAATATTAAAATATTAAAATATTAAAATATTAAAATATTAAAATATTAAAATATTAAAATATTAAAATATTAAAATAATTAAAAAATTTAAACTTTTAAACATTTAAACATTTAAACTTTTAAACATTTAAACATTTAAACATTTAAACATTTAAACATTTAAACATTTAAACATTTAAACATTTAAACATTTAAACATTTAAACATTTAAACATTTAAACATTTAAACATTTAAACATTTAAACATTTAAACATTTAAACATTTAAACATTAATAGAAACGGCAAAAAATATTAAAGATCACAAAACGAACACACCATGACACCTAAACTGGGCGACGCTCCCCTAACGAACGCACCATGACACCTAAACTGGGCGACACTCCCCTAACGAACGCACCATGGTTGATCAAGCTGTCTTTTGTTTTCAACCGCACGCGTGTTCGATCCTGTTTGTGTGGCGCAGTTGAAATCGATAATTCTCGAGTCGAATCGCGTGTGCTCGTGAAGGAACAACATCCGGCGTTCGTTTAACATGGTCCTGATGGACATGTCACCCGGTGGACCAAACCGGAACGGCGGGATGGCGGAATTTCCGCATATTTGGGTGAGTATTTAGAGTTTTGTTGAACTTGCCTAGGGCGGAATCCCACCCGCAACAGCAGCATTTTCAGGCAAGTAGTAGGTCATGTTCTAAACAAAAAAATTGTGTTCCTCTCTTTTACATGGACTTCTTCCACCGGGTTCGGTTACGGGACAAAACCCACCAGAAGCGCTTGACTGTGAGAGGAGGTCCGGCGCCTGCTGCGGACACTTTCGGCCGGGTTTGTTCCGGATGGTGAGCTCGTCTCGTCTGGAGGCGAACATTGTTAGGTGAGTTGTGAGTTGAGGCTAGTAAGTAGTTCAGAAAAAGTTTCAAAATTAGGGCCACGAAATGATTTTTCTTAAACGGTACGCAGCTGAAAAGTTACTGAAAATGACAGTAACTTTGGACGTTTTTTCGCGTGGTGCTAGTTTACATCCAGAGTTTTTTTTGAAAAGGTCCTATAACCTATTGTCTTTCATATGTTTATAGGACCTAATCAAAAAAAAGTCGAGACATTTTGTTTTGTTGAATAAATCAAACAATTTGGATATACAAATTTGAATGCAATTTAAAATCACAAACGTTTGAGAAATGCTGTAATAATTAATGTTGCATTTCATTTGTTTTAAGTTTTTGCAAAAAAATTTATTGAATTTTAGAAATTTAGAAATTAGGAAATCAAGAAATTAAGAAATTATGAAATTAAGAAATTAAAAAATTAAGAAATTATAAAATTAAGATATTAAGAAATTAACAAATTAACAAATTAACAAATTAACAAATTGAGAAATTAAGAAATTAAGAAATTAAGAAATTAGGAAATTACCAAATTAACAAATTAAGAAATTAAGAAATTAAGCAATTAAGAAATTATGAAATTAAGAAATTGAGAAATTAAGAAATTAAGAAATTAAGAAATTAAGAAATTAAGAAATTAAGAAATTAAGAAATTAAGAAATTAAGAAATTAAGAAATTAAGAAATTAAGAAATTAAGAAATTAAGAAATTAAGAAATTAAGAAATTAAGAAATTAAGAAATTAAGAAATTAAGAAATTAAGAAATTAAGAAATTAAGAAATTAAGAAATTAAGAAATTAAGAAATTAAGAAATTAAGCAATTAAGAAATTAAGAAAATTTGAAAATTAGGAAATTAAGAAATTAGGAAATTCGGAAATTCGGAAATTCGGACATTAGGAAATTCGGAAATTACGAAATTAGGAAATTAGGAAATTTAAAAATTTAACAATTAAGAAGTTACAAAATTAGAAAATTAGGAAATTAGGAAATAAGGAAATTAGGAAATCAGGAAATTAGGAAATTTAAAAATTTAACAATTAAGCAATTACAAAATTAGAAAATTAATAAATTAGGAAATTCGGAAATTCGAAAATTAGGGAAATAGGAAATTAGGAAATTAAGCAATTACAAAATTAGAAAATTAGGAAATTCTGAAATTCGGAAATTAGGAAATTAGGGAATTAGGAAATAAGGAAATTAGGAAATTAGGAAATTCGAAAATTCGGAAATTCGGAAATTCGGAAATTAGGAAATTAGGGCATTAGGCAATTAGGAAATTAGGAAGTTAGGAAATTAGGAAATTAGGAAATTCGGAAATTAGGAAAATAGGAAATCAGGAAATTCGGAAATTACGAAATTACGAAATAAGGAAATTAGGAAATTCGGAAATTCGGAAATTAGGAAATTAGGGAATTAGGCAATTAGGAAATTAGGAAATTAGGAAGTTAGGAAATTAGGAAATTAGGAAATTAGGAAAATAGGAAATCAGGAAATTCGGAAATTCGGAAATTACGAAATAAGGAAATTAGGAAATTAGGAAATTAGGAAATTAGGAAATTAGGAAATTAGGAAATTAGGAAATTAGGAAATTAGGAAATTAGGAAATTAGGAAATTAGGAAATTAGGAAATTAGGAAATTCGGAAATTCGGAAATGACGAAATTAGGGAATTAGGAAATTAGGGAATTAGGAAATTAGGAAATTAGGAAATTAGGAAATTAGGAAATTAGGAAATTAGGAATTTAGGAAATTAGGGAATTAGGCAATTAGGAAATTAGGAAATTAGGAAGTTAGGAAAAAAGGAAATTAGGAAATTCGGAAATTAGGAAAATAGGAAATCAGGAAATTCGGAAATTACGAAATAACGAAATAAGGAAATTAGGAAATTCGGAAATTCGGAAATTCGGAAATTAGGAAATTAGGGAATTAGGCAATTAGGAAATTAGGAAATTAGGAAATTAGGAAGTTAGGAAATTAGGAAATTAGGAAATTAGGAAATCAGGAAAAAAGGAAATCAGGAAATTCGGAAATGACGAAATTACGAAATAAGGAAATTAGGAAATTAGGAAATTAGGAAATTAGGAAATTAGGAAATTAGGATATTAGGAAATTAGAAAATTCGGAAATTCGGAAATTAGGGAATTAGGAAATTAGGAAATTAGGAAATTCGGAAGTTAGGAAATTAGGAAATTAGGATATTAGGGTATAAGGAAATTAGGAAATTAGGGAATTAGGAAATTAGGAAATTCGGAAATTCGGAAATTCGGAAATTAGGAAATTAGGAAATTAGGAAATTTGGAAATTAGGACATTAGGAAATTAGAAAATTAGGGCATTAGGAAATTTGGAAATTAAGAAATCAATAAATTAAAAAATTTTACAATAAAGAAATTTAAAATTAAGAAATTACAAAATTTGAAAATTAGGAAATTAATAAATTCGGATATTCGGAAATTCGGAAATTAGGAAATTAAGAAATTTAAAAATTTAACAATTAAGAAATTACAAAATTAGAAAAGTAGGAAATTAGGAAATAAGGAAATTAGGAAATCAGGAAATTAGGAAATTAGGAAATTAGGGAATTAGGAAATTAGGAAATTAGGAAATTTAAAAATTTAACAATTAAGCAATTACAAAATTAGAAAATTAGGAAATTCGGAAATTCGGAAATTAGGGAAATAGAAAATTAGGGAAATAGGAAATTAGGAAATTAAGCAATTACAAAATTAGAAAATCAGGAAATTCTGAAATTCGGAAATTAGGAAATTAGGGAATTAGGAAATAAGGAAATTAGGAAATTAGGAAACTAAGAAAATTAGGAAATTCGGAAATTCGGAAATTAGGACATTAGAAAATTAGAAAACAGGAAATTAGAAAATTAGAGAATAATGAAATTTGGAAATTTGGAAATTAAGAAATTAAGAAATTAAGAAATTAAAAAATTTAACAATTAAGAAATTTAAAATTAAGAAATTACAAAATTTGAAAATTAGGAAATTAAGAAATTCGGATATTCGGATATTCGGAAATTAGGAAATTAGGAAATTAGGAAATTAAGAAATTTAAAAATTTAACAATTTCAGAAATTACAAAATAAGAAAATTAGGAAATAAGGAAATTAAGAAATTTAGAAATTAAGAAATAACAAAATTTGAAAATTAGGAAATAAGGAAATCAGGAAATTAGTAAACTAGGAAATCAGGAAATTAGGAATTCAGGAAATTCAGGAAATTAGGAATTCAGGAATTCAGGAAATTAGGAATTAGAAAATATGGAAATTAGGAAATTTGAAAATCAGGAAATTAGAAAATTAGAAGAATTTTGGAATTTTAGAATTTTAGAATTTTAGAATTTTAGAATTTTAGAATTTTAGATTTTTAGAATTTTAGAATTTTAGAATTTTAGAATTTTGAATTTTAGAATTTTAGAATTTTAGAATTTTAGAATTTTAGAATTTTAGAATTTTAAAATGTTAGAATTTTAGAATTTTAGAATTTTAGAATTTTAGAATTTTAGAATTTTAGAATTTTAGAATTTTAGAATTTTAGAATTTTAGAATTTTAGAATTTTAGAATTTTAGTAACAGCTAATTTTATAGCATTTGTACCGAAACAAACATATGAAAATATTCTCTATGTCTAATTAAGTGTGTTTCTCTTTTACAGGGGCCTGTTCCACTGAGGATTGTTCTTCATAAATACGCGAGAGTTCATCCCAAGTACGAAGCAGTAGTTCCGGCACCGGCTACACACATTTCGAACAACGTCAGAAAGTTCGGATTGAAGCAGAATATTAAAAGAAAACGACGCGGAAAAAAAGTACTATTTATTTTAAATCAACGAAAAAAACTATAAAAATACAATAAAACTTACCGTATTGACCATTAATTTCAATGTATAAATATATGTTTTACAGTACAATTTAGTGGAGAGAAAAAAATAAATACAATGAAAATACAATGAATCATACTGTAGTTATTATTTATTTCAATGTACGAATATAGTTTAAACCGTACTATTTAGTATGGAAAAATCCATGAAGAACTGTGAATTTACTGTGCAAACCATTGTATTGATTACTGTTTTTATTATAAAGGTATGATATTTTCTATGGTCAGGGTAATTTTTTGGACGGAAAAGGCATCAATGAAAATACGGTAGAATGTATAGTATTTGGTTTTTTTTTGTATGGGGAAAAGTCGAAATTTTTATGGTGACTGTGCCTAACAATACCCCTTTTTTATAGTAAATTTCCAAAATAAGATATATTCTATGGTGAAAAAACATAAAGGCTACTGTAGAATCATGGTAAAAATAACCATAGAATTTATCGTGTGATAACCATAAAATCTACTGTAGGTTTATAGTAAATCTTTATGCGGGATATTACTAACCACATCCCATCTTACAAAATTGTTACATGATGCGGAGTCAATTATAAATTTGTGAAATTTTGTTGGTCTTGCCAAGGTAGCAATATTTGCATAAAATATTGAATCATTATTGAAATTGATTTTTAATGTTTCATGTGGTGGAATGTATTCGTTAAATTGCATTTTAAAATTATTTGGAATTTGATTTTTATTGCGTCGACTATTTGTATAAGTTCGTTTTAAAGTGCTCTTTGCAGTATTCGTTTTATAACATTCATAAAATTTGTTAGCTTGATAATTATTTCGTTGATAAAAATTTGTATTTTTATTGTACCTGAAATTTCTGAATTTTCTGTCAAAATTAAGGTTTGAATTTTCAGTACTAGCAAGTAACCTTTGTTCGAGAGTTCCTCAAGACTCTCTGTCAATTCGTTCATTTTCTAAAAAATCTAGCAAATTTTCCAACTTCATATGACGGTTATTCGTGGCAATTTCTTTGATTTCATTATTTATAATTCCAACTATAAAGTGGCTTTTTAAGCTATAAGCTGTAAATGAATTTTCGTTGTAACTTTGATCAATTTTTATGATTTCGTAATTTATGTCAAGAACTCTACTTGCATATGATTTAAATGTTTCATCCCGTCCTTGTTTCAGAGTTTCAATTTGTTCAATTATACTACCAAAAGTAGTTTTGATACCAAACTCTCTAATTAAATTTGCCTTGGTTTCTTCCCAAGTGTTGGCATAAATTCGTTTAATACGTGCTGCTGCTTTAAATTTTAGTTTCATAAAAACAATATTTAAAAATTTACTCTGATCTTCGCCTTCAGGAATTTGATCAGCATAATAATCTATTAACATCAAAAATTGCTCCAGTGAGTCTAATGACTCATCAAATTCTGGAATAAGCTGGATTAAATCCTTCATCTCCAAATTCGCCATCTTTAACGGTGCACATCAACAAGAGCTTTTGCACCAAGATTTTTGTTACAGATATTTTAGTATTTTCGAAACTACGGGAATTATCGATATTATGTTTTATTCATCCCCTAAAGTACTGTCTACTAAGTGATTTACAACAAAATTTGCATGTTTTTACAATCAGATTTGTGCAGGATTGGGTCCGTAAGTTTGTCAATTTTGGCATAAGAAGACAACAACTTCCTTGGTTGCTGTACACCCTTTTAAGCGTGTTTTTAACTATTTACATCAAATTTCGGTATAACTTTTGTTTACTCACCCTAAACTGCCAGATTTCCATCCCGAGCATGGGTAAATAACAAGGGAAATGCGTAATAATACCTTTCTCTGGTATCAATACCAAATTTTGGTATTCCTGGACCCTTTAAAATTTGTCTTAAGGATTATGCAAGAGCAAAATGTGGTATCATACCAATTTAAGGTATTGTTTTGATATTGCAAAATTGCAGAATTTGTCAATGATCGAACACCAGATTTTGGTATTCTTTTTGTAATACCGTATTGCATCAAATTCCTCTGCAACTATGGGAAAATTTTGACCAATTTTGACAAAATAATTAATTTTGCGCTAAAATGATGTCTCAAAGCGAATGCTTTCATTCAAAACCGGAAATTTCAAACTTGATTTTAAACATTTTTGATATACCCCCTATAGAAATGACTTGAAATTGTGGAAAATTTTCTAAGTCAGGATGGCACATTTTGGTATTATTTTGGTATTTAAGTGTTTTATCAAATTCCTCTGAAACTATGGGAAAATTTAGACCAATTTTGACAAAATAATTAATTTTGCGCTAAAATGATGTCTCAAAGCGAGTGCTTTCATTCAAAACCGGAAATTTCAAACTTTATTTTAAACATTTTTGATATACCCCCTACAGAAATGACTTGAAATTGTGGAAAATTTTCTAAGTCAGGATGGCACATTTTGGTATTATTTGAATATTGATAGGTTTCATCAATTTTCTCTGAAACTGAAATTTGTTAAAAAAAATTTACGAGTTAATTAATTTTGCGCTAAAATGACTTGAAACCCAAAAATGTTAAAGATGATTTTAAAAATTAGTGTGATATACCCACCAATATTTTTTTCAAAAACGTTGAAATATCTCTAAGTTGGGATAACCAAATACTTTGAAAAACGAGTCAATCGACAGATTAATGAATTTTGGTGAATTTCAATTCAGTTTCATTTTAATAATACTTATTTTTCAATGTTTTTTTTTTCAGAAGCTTCAAGAACTTCAAGCACAGGCCGTTCATCAATGACAAACGCATTCGGTGTGGTGAAGAATATCACTAATAACAACATGGAATCATCTGGTGAGTAGATTTGGCTGTTGCATATGAATAATTTCCGTTTTTTTCACTAACTGCAACTGCTGCACTAAAAATGGTATGAAAATACCAAATTTTGGTATTACTTGTTCAAATACCAGCGACCATAATGTGCTCTTGGTTGCCCAGTAATAGATGGTAAAATACCATGAAATCATACCAAAATCATGTATGTGAAAGACCACAGAAAAACCAAAATATGATTTTCCAAGTGCGCGGGAATACCTAAAAATAAAACCATGGTAATACCAAGTTTTTGTATTCAAGCAATGTTCAAAAATCCAGAAGACCTCAACTTAGTATTGAAATGGTTCTATTTTGAGGTATTATTTTACCCTTGGAATAACATGGTTTGGTATTGTTGTGCCCTTACACATACAAGATTTTGGTATGATTTCATGGTATTTTACCATCTATTACTGGGCAACCAAGGGCACATTTTGGTCGCTGTTATTTGCCCAAGTAATACCAAAATTTGGTATTCCCGTGTTATTTACCCCTGCTCGGGATGGTCGTCTTCTTGTGTGTCCGATGCGGCCGAATTTCGTCTCCAGTTGATCCAGATGATCTCGTCATTGTTGAATCCCTAGTGTTGTCCATCGTTGGCCGGTTTTGAAATTTTCGATGCTTCTGCCATTGGTTGATCTCGTTTTGGTTCCATCTCGTACTGCTGCACATTTGCTTCCATCTTAGAGCTCCTCACATAACATTTTCTTCAATTTAACGTTTTTTTTTACACTATTTTAACTGTTTGTTACTTCGCGAAATCATTTTGTTCATTAACTTTCACACATAGTCACATTTTCAACTCTCGGTTCTGTCCAATCATAATGGCGTGTCCAAACACACACAGCGTTGCTTTCCGCTAGTCACCACGTGAACGGCCCGAGCGGTTTAGGCTTTCAGGATTTTTGTGATATTTACTTGTAGAGTCAAAACAGATCAGTAAACTTCACTTATTTGTATATTACACTTTTTAAAGATTACATTTTTGCGGTAACACTCTCAACTTTTACGCGCACGATCACATCACTCAACTTTTTGTTGCTAATTTCATTAAGACCTTCGTCGAGCCAATTCTCTACGTTGAAGCCAGACTTGTCCTCCAGACCTCTGCGCCGAGCCATGCCAGACCCCGAACTCCTAAGTCCCGGGTGGACTCTTCACGGCGGCTAAGTCCCGGGTGGACTCTTCACGGTGGCTAAGTCCCGACGGAATCTTCACAGCGGCTAAGTCCCGGCGGACTGCGGCCTCCACCGCTAAGTCCGGCTGGACTGGGGCCTCTGCTACCGGTGGCTGCTGGCGGGTCCGGCTGGTCTGGGGCTTCTTCAGGATCTGGAACTGGACTGGGCTTGAACTGGCTGGAACTGACTGGAACTAACTGGAACTAACTGGAACTAACTGCCCTCCTCAAGAATTTTGGGGTTTTTATAGTCAGTCCCCGAAAACTCTACTAAATTTTGTTCTACTAAAAGTGGTCCGTTTCGATGAGAAGCATCGATGAACCTCATGTCGTGCGAGCTGTCAGTTATGGTCAAGGTACATACAAAATTATGGTATGCCAGATATTGAAGTGATATCATGTAAATTTTATCATACTTTTTTATGTTTTTTTAAAAAGTTGTTGTTTTTCTCCACCATTTCCAACTGATTGAATTTCGCAAAATTGAAACCACATTTAACGCAGATCACGGCCATCAATAATCTGAAACGAATCCAGATTTGATTCACAAATTACAAAAGACTAAACAAAATTGAAATAACTCACAAAACAACGATTATTTAAACCATCTCTTTGGTCGGTTTAGAATTGTCAAACTGAATAGCTCAAAGCTAACTCGAACCCGGTACACACACGAAGCTTGACATAAACCAATTTATAAGTATACAAATTTATTAAAAGTCTAATAAAATTTAAAAAAAACTTTGAAAAAATATATTTTGATTTGAAAATCTGCCATACCATGAGCGTTGAAAGCCTTGAAACGCTGGTGCAATTTTGACAGTTTGATCTGGTGTGAAAACGGCGACAGAGCTCGCACCACACAGCGTACGACTAATATTTCTGGAATGTTGTTGCGGTTTCACAACAAGATTAACGTTGATAAGATTTGATCATGTATAATTCAAATTGCTTTATGTTGTGCTATTGCTTAACGTTTAGACTGCTTCTGTGGCCCATATTGGTTCGGTTAGTTTGCGGTTAAAATTGTTTAATAATTAGGAGGCTGTATAAAAGTTATCAACGATTTCGTATGCGATTTTAAGGTTTTCTTGTTATATTGATCAGTAGAAAATTGTGAACGATCTGTATGCTGATCTTTGAGTCCAACAGACTCGTTAGCTTGAGACCCCTGTGTGGGTAGAGCGTGAATGATAAATATTGAGCTTGAGTTCTCTGCGAGGGTAGAGCATGGAAGATGATTGTGATTGTTGGAGTTTTTGAGCTTGAGTCCTCTGTGAGGGTAGAGCGTGATATTTTGAGTTTTGAGCTTGAGTCCCCTGAGAGGGTAGAGCGTGGATGATAAATATTTGAGCTTGAGCCCCCTGCGAGGGTAGAGCGTGATTGTTGGAGTTTTTAAGCTTAAGTCCCCTGTGAGGGTAGAGCGTGATTTTTGATGTGTTGAGCTTGAGTCCCCTGAGAGGGTAGAGCGTGATTGTTGGAGTTTTGAGCTTGAGTCCCCTGAGAGGGTAGAGCGTGATTGTTGGCCTTTTTGGGCTTGAATCCCCTGTGAGGGTAGAGCGTGGTCGTTGGAGTTTTTGAGCTTAAGTCCCCTGAGAGGGTAGAGCGTGATTTTTGATGTTTTGAGCTCGAGTCCCCTGTGAGGGTAGAGCGTGATTGTTGGCCTTTTGAGCTTGAATCCCCTGTGAGGGTAGAATGTGATTTTTGGAATTTTTGAGCTTGAGCCCCCTGAGAGGGTAGAGCGTGGAAAATGATTTTTCTTTAGCTTGAATCCCCTGTGAACGGCCCGAGCGGTTTAGGCTTTCAGGATTTTTGTGATATTTACTTGTAGAGTCAAAACAGATCAGTAAACTTCACTTATTTGTATATTACACTTTTTGAAGATTACATTTTTGCGGTAACACTCTCAACTTTTACGCGCACGATCACATCACTCAACTTTTTGTTGCTAATTTCATTAAGACCTTCGTCGAGCCAATTCTCTACGTTGAAGCCAGACTTGGCCTCCAGACCTCTTCGCCGAGCCATGCCAGACCCCGAACTCCTAAGTCCCGGGTGGACTCTTCACTGCGGCTAAGTCCCGGCGGACTCTTCACGGCGGCTAAGTCCCGGCGGACTCTTCACGGCGGCTAAGTCCCGGCGGACTGCGGCCTCCACCGCTAAGTCCGGCTGGACTGGGGCCTCTGCTACTGGTGGCTGCTGGCGGGTCCGGCTGGTCTGGGGCTTCTTCAGGATCTGGAACTGGACTGGGCTTGAACTGGCTGGAACTGACTGGAACTAACTGGAACTAACTGCCCTCCTCAAGAATTTTGGGGTTTTTATAGTCAGTCCCCGAAAACTCTACTAAATTATGTTCTACCGTTTCGATGCGAAGCATCGATGAACCTCATGAATTAAATTATGCAGACCTCTGCAATTCTTCATGACTTTCCGTATGGTGTAGTGAGTACACCTCAAAATCGGAAGTCATGGGTTCGAACCATTGTCGTGAAACTTTAAATTATGTTATTGGAATATCAAAATTATGTTCCTAAAACATTCTCAAAAATGTTGGTCAATAATGAGAAGGTCGAATTCTCCATTGAACAAACATGCCAATGAATTTGGTTAAGCCACACCCTCAATTTCCCCTGTGAAATAACATCGCACATTCATAATTGAAAGCTTAACCATTTTTTTTTGATTGCCTAACAGTTGGCGAAATTTAATAAAGGGCTTTTCGGGTGAGGATGACTCATGATCCACACCTGTACATAAGCTTAATTATTTGTCGCGCAACGCGAGTCGACTGGTAAAATTATTTATGCTTGCGTAAGCGCGCATGGTCAGAACTGTGGTGAGGATCGAAAAATGGACAAATTTAATGATTTAAATTTGAGGTCGCTGCATTCCCCCACACTTACCAGCTAGATGTTTGTATTCTTGAAAAGCATTAAGAACATCTATCGAAAGTTATTTGTAGGTTGGAATATGATACCCAAAGTTAATAATTCAAATTGTGAAAAAAAAATACTTTGCAAAAAATCATAAAAAAAAATATAAATGGCTGGCTATAAAAAATGATTCAAAAAAATTGTTTCGGTTAATCTCCCCCACACTTATCAGCTAGATGATCGTCTGAAAGAAATGATCATCTATGGAAAGAATATTGTCGGGTGTAGTGATCGTGCGGTTTACAATTTGTTCTTCTTGTGCTTTTTTTGTAAATTACTTTATAATTATAATTGCTCTTTTGATTTTTCTACTGTAAAATTATTTTCATTACTCTTTTGATCTTCTGTCCTGTTAAATTACTTGAATTACTGTTTTGAACTTCTCTTGTAAAAATATTTTCGTTGAAACTGATTTAAATAAACTTGCATTTGAAATTAATTTTCATTATCTCTCCTAAAAAAATAATTGAATTTTTTTTCACTGTAAGCAAAATTTGTTGTTGTTGTAGAACTGTGTTGATCGGCTGGTTGTTATCGTCGTCGTCTTTCATCAAAAATCGTCTATATCGTGAGGCTATTCATTACACAGTGACTTGGTCAATTGGTCAGTTTTCGAGGCTAAGGTGTTAAATTTCGTCGATTAGTGCAATTGTTGTTTCCATCATGAATTATGCTTCATAACTCAACTGTGAGTTGACTGTGGTCAATTTTGAGAGTGCATTGACTTCTCACTTGCTGAGTATTGTGAATTTTTCGTAAATCCAGTATTTTTGTCCAAAATTGACTTTTCCAGTTGCTTTGCATCTTTGACAATCTCAAATTATTGACATCGGTTGATGTAATTCTTTTTTTCAAATGTTTAAGACGTGTTGTTGGTCCAAAATTGTCTTTTCGTGTAATTTGCAACTTTGGCTTTTGTAAATTAATGACATCGGATGATGTTATCTTTTGCTTATCTCCTTTTCAATAGTTTCAGACTTGCTGTATGGTCTCAACTTTGCATTTTGTTCCATTATCGATGTTTCACATTTCCATCGTCTGTACTTCGTTTAATTCCACATTTCGATTGGTAATTTGTTTTACGTGAATGTCTCGTTACTAGAATTGTGTCTTAATCCGACTTGATCCTCATTGATATGACCTTTTGCAACAACATCAACACCGTTACCTGTCCAACATCTCGCTTGACTTTGCCACTCACCATCTTGCCATCACAAACTTCTGCATACGAGCGCGTAGAACTTCTCAGCATACGAACGCGTTGATCATCCTTGTGTTTCGTCTCCCGTCTCTGCCATATATTACTTCAGTTTTTAGTTTTGCATCTCCCACAAAAATTTCTTACTTGTTTTCTTCGCATGAATAATATTTTATAATTTTCAGGAATCTATCATTTAATTTCTGTGCAAAATTGAAATTCAAATTTACTTACAATCTTATAAATCTTGTTGATATTTTTGTATGAAATCAGTTTTATTATTTTTAATACTAAAAAAAAATCATTTCTAATTGACTATTATTTTTATACTTGAATAAAAAAAATTACTCTATAAAGTTTTTCATTGATCTATACATCCTATCATCTTGTCATTGCAATACTGCGCATGTTAGAATATCCTTTCTGTTAACTTTTTATGAAACTTGCCTGTCACTTTGTGTTTTCAAATTTGTCAAACCCATTCAATAAATTTGTTTATTTGAGCAATTCGCAATAAAATGCTGAATTTGCAAGATAATTAGTTGGTTCAATTATCATTCTAATGATATCGTTCTGATTTTTTTTTTCTCCGAATTTAATCAGTTTAAAGGTGTCTTTCCCATGAAGCATTATTTTATCCCTTGATTTTCCCTTGAAGCGTTATTTATCCATTCCCTTTAATTTTCATTTGACTATCCCCGTAAAGTGCAAATGTTTTGAAATGTTTTTAACATATTGAATCCCCCCATGGATTACAACTGTTTTGAAGCTATATTCGACATAAAACTCTCCCCATAGAGTACAATTGTCTACTTTTTAATCCTTTTGGCGTTGCTTTATCAGTTTATGTATCCCTAGATCGGAACTTTTACCGTCCTTTTCGATCTTTTTAAATTCCCCACGATATACTCACAAGTTTTACCCTTCCTTGAGCTGAATTCCATATTCGTCCTTGTTGAAATTGTCTTCTTGATCGTCTTCCAATGGTTTCCTGTAAATCCTTCGTATAAGCATATAACATTCTGAAAATAAATTCTTAATGCTTTGTTAAGTAAATTATAAAACACATGTTTACATTCAACATTCATTCTGGGGCGCGCCTCCCTTGTCCAATTATTCTCACACACATCCTTACTTGCATACATGTTGTTTTGAAACATTTAATAATCACACCATCTTCATTTGCTTGTCGTTGAAATTTCATTATTGTTCAATCCGTTTGATTTGTTTTTATTTGTAGTTAAAAATTGCGTCATTGTTTTTTCTAATACCCTATTAACCCATTTTAGCTCAATTAAGTATATTCCCAAAATTGCAACCCAACAGCTTCTTAATTGTTTTAACGTGTTTCATCACTGCTTCATTATTATGTTTATATTTGATCATAATCGCTTCACGTGTTTTTCAAAAAAAATATATATAAACTCAGTACTAGTATTTTTCTTAATCTGTTTCTTGTTTAAACCCCATCAATTCAATCATTTATAAAAATTATCTTTCATCCCCAATTCATAACATTCTTGTTTGCGCATTTTTTTTTTTGATAATAATCATTCATATTTTGTTCAACTCAACATTAATTCATTTATCATATCAAATCAATCATATAGAGCAATTCCAGCCCAAAACAGGAATTTTTCAGGTACTTTTTTCTCGACCCTCTCCGATTTCAATGAAACTTTGTAGACATGTTATCCTACGCTTATATAAGCCATTTTTGTGTATATGGAGCCGGTTCCACTCGATAATGGCATTTGAGAAGGGCGTAAGTGTTTTGAATATTTTTGTAATTCGGAATTTTAAAATTTCTGTATCTCGAAGCCGTTGCATCGTATCAAAAAGAGGTCAAAGACAAACTTGTAGGAAATTTGATGGGCTTTCCGAAAAAAATACACTGAAAGAAAAAAACACTCTACTTTTACGAGATTTTTCGATTTTTAAGTTTAAAAGTCAAATTTGAGGGGGAGCCCACGATTTTTTTTCGTTCAAAATTTTTGTGAAGATAGCCTAAGATGTTACAAAAAGACTCAAGAAAAATGCAGGATGGAGCAACTCACCTAAAATAATACAAAAATCATTTACTGAAACTGTTTTTTTGAAAAGTGCTCTAAACGTCAAAATTTTCACAAACCGATAGCGGAAATCGATTCCCCAGACAATTTTACATAAAAGTCTCCATATTGACTACTGTCCTAAGTCCAATCCTTGTGAAGTTACAGCGGCTTTAAAAATAAAAATGTTGAAAAAATAGATTTTTTGATGGTTTTTTGCAATTTCTATGTGACAGACTTGATTTTTCAGTCTCGTAAATATTTTTATCGAAAAGCTCGTCCAATTTCCCATAAGATTGTCTTTGACCACTTTTCAAAATAACTCATTTTTCTGATGATTTAAGCTAATTTACTATCCGGGTTACTATACTACACTGAAAAAATATTATGTTTTCAGTTATGAGCAATGTAATTAGCTTATACCTGTAAGCCCATACATCCAATTGAAATGTGGTCAAAGACAATCTTATGGGAAATTGGACGAGCTTTTCGATAAAAATATTTACGAGACTGAAAAATCAAGTCTGTCACATAGAAATTGCAAAAAACCATCAAAAAATCTATTTTTTCAACATTTTTATTTTTAAAGCCGCTGTAACTTCACAAGGATTGGACTTAGGACAGTAGTCAATATGGAGACTTTTATGTAAAATTGTCTGGGGAATCGATTTCCGCTATCGGTTTGTGAAAATTTTGACGTTTAGAGCACTTTTCAAAAAAACAGTTTCAGTAAATGATTTTTGTATTATTTTAGGTGAGTTGCTCCATCCTGCATTTTTCTTGAGTCTTTTTGTAACATCTTAGGCTATCTTCACAAAAATTTTGAACGAAAAAAAATCGTGGGCTCCCCCTCAAATTTGACTTTTAAACTTAAAAATCGAAAAATCTCGTAAAAGTAGAGTGTTTTTTTCTTTCAGTGTATTTTTTTCGGAAAGCCCGTCAAATTTCCTACAAGTTTGTCTTTGACCACTTTTTGATACGATGCAACGGCTTCGAGATACAGAAATTTTTAAATTCCGAATTACAAAAATATTTAAAACACTTACGCCCTTCTCAAATGTCATTATCGAGTGGAACTGGCTCCATATACACAAAAATGGCTTATAT
Organism: Culex pipiens pallens; assembly: GCF_016801865.2. Lineage (NCBI taxonomy): Eukaryota > Metazoa > Arthropoda > Insecta > Diptera > Culicidae > Culex > Culex pipiens. The sequence continues at coordinate 69,741 of NW_026292843.1, read as the reverse complement.
AAGCGTAGGATAACATGTCTACAAAGTTTCATTGAAATCGGAGAGGGTCGGGTACAACCGATTCCCTATTTGGCATGGAATTGCTCTATATTCTTTTTTCATGTTTATTTTTCTATATAAAAAAAATCGGTATTTGTAACACATTTGTTTGATTCATTTAGTTCTCATCAATCATATCAATTCAAAAAGTTTTTTATTATTATTATTTTTTTGTTCAATATGCATAAATAATCCCGTGTGTTAAAAATAAATATTTTCATACGAGTATATTCTGAACTATAATTTAGTGTTATGTTAATCATTATATTTTCTAAGTCTATTATTATGTACATCTTCAAATTTGTTTCCATTTTTGATAGTGGTCGTTTGATCGCTGTTAAATTTAACGATATCATAAGGGCCTCGCCACTTATTTTGTAACTTTTGACCAATTCCTGTCTGTACCATTTGTACCAAAACTCTATCTCCCCACATTGGTACCCAATCATTTGTCTTTTTGTCATAAATTTCCTTTCTCTTTTCTTTTGACAATATTAAGTTGTTTCTAGCAGTTTCATGAGCATCCTTGAATATATCTTTCATTGAACAAATATAGTCGTCATAATTTAAATCTGAATCATTGATTTTATAAATTGTGCTTGGTATTGTAGCTTTTCTTCCATACAAAAGTTCATAGGGAGAATATCCAGTTGATGAATTTTCTGTAGTATTGTATTCAAACATAAAATATGGTATCAATTCATCCCAACATTGTGGATCTTTGCCAATAAAATTTCGTAAATAAATTTTTAATTCTCTATTTGATCTCTCAACTAAATTAGCTTGAGGATGATATGCACTTGTAACAATCTTTTTAATGTGTAATATTTTGCATGTGTGTTGCAATAATTTGCTTACAAAGTTTGTACCTCGATCGGTTACAACTTCTTTAGGAGCTCCAAATTTACAAACAAAGTTTTCGACAAAATTTCTAGCAACAGTAGTACTTTCTTGGTTTTCCATGGGAGCTACAATCAAAAATCTTGTTAAATCATCTTGTATCACAAGTCCACAATTGTTTCCGTTATTAGAAATTGGTAACATAACCACATCCATATAAATTTTATCAAAGGGTTCATACGATGTTGTCGTAATTTTCATTGGCATTTTATTTGCTGGCCATATTTTATTCTTTTGACAAGAATCACATTGCTTTACATAATTCAAAACATCTCTTCGCATATTTTCCCATGTAAATAGAGGACTCATTCTTTTAATCATTCGTTTACCTCCGACATGACCACCCAACGGTGCGTCGTGAAAATCTTTAAGCACTTGATCTCTGTCTTCTGGCTTTACATAAATTCGTTCATTTTCTGTTGCATATAGTGTAAATGACTTTGAAAGTTTCATTGCAAAAAATCGTAATAAGTTTAGTTCCAACTCTGTTTTAAATATTCTATGAGAAATAATTTGTATAACTGATGCATCTTTAGCAAAATCAGGATAATCTTTAAAGCTTTTAAATAAACCATCGAAAAATTCTTCATTTTTAACTGCTGAACGATATGTTCCATTCAAAATTAAACCCCAAATCTTCTTTTGCGGGAATACAAATATATTTTCATTGGTGTAATCCTTAATACCATGTGGAAGGTCAATGTATTTACTCAATTCTTTGTGTGCCGTAACACTGTTTAATATCATAAAAGTAGCTTCGGCTTGTTCAAATGGTATAATCTCTTTAGAAAAATTTAAAACATTAAAATCGATATCTGTATCTTGGAAATCCTTGTAGGTAAATGTTTTATCGTTGCTATCATCGTCATAATCTAAATTTATGTCAATTTGTTGAAGTCCATTCATATTATTATTCCAATTAGTAATGATTCTAGATAAATTCTGTCTGTTTGGAGTATTTGTTGAGTTTTGATTATCTGCAATATTTTGTCTATTTTGTTTTGCTTGTTGACGAGTTGTAACTGCTACTAATTTTGATGCTTGTTTATCATCTGCATGATCTTCATCATTATTTAAACGTGAGAGAAAATCTGCAACCACATTTTCCTTTCCTTGCTTGTAACGAATTTCACATCCAATGCCTTGAATTTTCAAACGAAGCTTTGCCAACGTTGGTGAAGTTTCCTTCAAATGCCATAGAGCTACCAATGGTCTATGACCTGTGTAAACGATAAAATCTTGGTTATAAATAAAATGTTTGAAGTGATCTACTGCCCAAACAATAGCAAGTAGTTCCTTCTCAATAGTAAAATAGTTTCTTTCAGCCCCGATAAGCGCACGACTTGCGTAAGCGATGGGGTGATCATTTGACTTCTCATTAGTAAGAACTGCTCCGATAGCATAATCGCTAGCATCAGTTGTCAAAACAAATTTGTCATTATAGTTCGGTCTAACTAAAACTGGTTCTGAAATTAAATAGTTTTTTAATTCTTCAAAAGCATTTTCACATTCTTCTGTCCAAATAAATTTCACATTTTTCTTTAGTAATGCATTAAGTGGCTTACGTTTATCTGCAATGTTTGGAATAAATTTTCCATAAAAATTAACAGTTCCCAAAAATGATCTCACATTTTTAATCGTCTGCGGCCTTTTCATGTTTTTGATTGTATCAATATTTTCACTAGTTGGTCGAATACCTTCTTCATTAATAATATGACCCAAATATCTGACTTCTTTGTGTAAAATTTTACATTTTGATGGTTCAACTTTTAAATTATGTTCATGCAATGCATTCAAAACTTTATATAAATTTTCATTGTGTTCTTCGATAGTTTTACCAAACACAATTATGTCATCCAAATATACAAACGCATTAACTGGTTATATTTCATAAATAAGCGTGAATGTAATTTTTTTTTGAAATGTTGATGGACTATTTTTCAGTCCCATTGGCATTCTTATTATATATGAAATCATTCGCCATCTTTAAGCGTGTTTTTAACTATTTACATCAAATTTCGGTATAACTTTTGTTTACTCACCCTAAACTGCCAGATTTCCATGGTCGTCTTCTTGGGTGTTCGATGCGGCTGAATTTCGTCTCCAGTTGATCCAGATGATCTCGTCATTGTTGAATCCCTAGTGTTGTCCATCGTTGGCCGGTTTTGAAATTTTCGATGCTTCTGCCATTGGTCGATCTCGTTTTGGTTCCATCTCGTACTGCTGCACATTTGCTTCCATCTTAGAACTCCTCACATAACATTTTCTTCAATTTAACGTTTTTTTTTTTACACTATTTTAACTGTTTGTTACTTCGCGAAATCATTTTGTTCATTAACTTTCACACATAGTCACATTTCAACTCTCGGTTTTGTCCAATCATAATGGCGTGTCCAAACACACACAGCGTTGCTTTCCGCTAGTCACCACCTAAACGGCCCGAGCGGTTTAGGCTTTCAGGATTTTTGTGATATTTACTTGTAGAGTCAAAACAGATCAGTAAACTTCACTTATTTGTATATTACACTTTTTGAAGATTACATTTTTGCGGTAACACTCTCAACTTTTACGCGCACGATCACATCACTCAACTTTTTGTTGCTAATTTCATTAAGACCTTCGTCGAGCCAATTCTCTACGTTGAAGCCAGACTTGGCCTCCAGACCTCTTCGCCGAGCCATGCCAGACCCCGAACTCCTAAGTCCCGGGTGGACTCTTCACTGCGGCTAAGTCCCGGCGGACTCTTCACGGCGGCTAAGTCCCGGCGGACTCTTCACGGCGGCTAAGTCCCGGCGGACTGCGGCCTCCACCGCTAAGTCCGGCTGGACTGGGGCCTCTGCTACTGGTGGCTGCTGGCGGGTCCGGCTGGTCTGGGGCTTCTTCAGGATCTGGAACTGGACTGGGCTTGAACTGGCTGGAACTGACTGGAACTAACTGGAACTAACTGCCCTCCTCAAGAATTTTGGGGTTTTTATAGTCAGTCCCCGAAAACTCTACTAAATTTTGTTCTACTAAAAGTGGTCCGTTTCGATGCGAAGCATCGATGAACCTCATGAATTAAATTATGCAGACCTCTGCAATTCTTCATGACTTTCCGTATGGTGTAGTGAGTACACCTCAAAATCGGAAGTCATGGGTTCGAACCATTGTCGTGAAACTTTAAATTATGTTATTGGAATATCAAAATTATGTTCCTAAAACATTCTCAAAAATGTTGGTCAATAATGAGAAGGTCGAATTCTCCATTGAACAAACATGCCAATGAATTTGGTTAAGCCACACCCTCAATTTCCCCTGTGAAATAACATCGCACATTCATAATTGAAAGCTTAACCATTTTTTTGATTGCCTAACAGTTGGCGAAATTTAATAAAGGGCTTTTCGGGTGAGGATGACTCATGATCCACACCTGTACATAAGCTTAATTATTTGTCGCGCAACGCGAGTCGACTGGTAAAATTATTTATGCTTGCGTAAGCGCGCATGGTCAGAACTGTGGTGAGGATCGAAAAATGGACAAATTTAATGATTTAAATTTGAGGTCGCTGCACCTGTGAGGGTAGAGCGTGATTATAGAAACTTTGAGCTTGAGTCCCCTGTGAGGGTAGACTGTGATTGTTGGAGTTTTGAGCTTGAGTCCCCTGAGAGGGTAGAGCGTGATTGTTGGAGTTTTGAGCTTGAGTCCCCTGAGAGGGTAGAGCGTGATTGTTGGCCTTTTTGGGCTTGAATCCCCTGTGAGGGTAGAGCGTGGTCGTTGGAGTTTTTGAGCTTAAGTCCCCTGTGAGGGTAGAGCGTGATTTTTGATGATTTGAGCTTGAGTCCCTTGAGAGGGTAGAGTGTGATTGCTGGAGTTTTGTGCTCGAGTCCCCTGAAAGGATAAATAGTGATTGCTGGAGTTTTTGGGCTTGAGTCCCCTGAGAGGGTAGAGCGTGGTCGTTGGAGTTTTTGAGCTTAAGTCCCCTGTGAGGGTAGAGCGTGTTTTTTGATGTGTTGAGTTTGAGTCCCCTGAGAGGGTAGAGCGTGATTTTTGATGTTTTGAGCTTGAGTCCCCTGAGAGGGTAGAGCGTGATTTTTGATGTTTTGAGCTCGAGTCCCCTGTGAGGGTAGAGCGTGATTGTTGGCCTTTTGAGCTTGAATCCCCTGTGAGGGTAGAGTGTGATTTTTGGAATTTTTGAGCTTGAGCCCCCTGCGAGGGTAGAGCGTGTTTGTTGGCCTTTTGAGCTTGAATCCCCTGTGAGGGTAGAGCGTGATTATAGAAACTTTGAGCTTGAGTCCCCTGTGAGGGTAGACTGTGATTGTTGGAGTTTTGAGCTTGAGTCCCCTGAGAGGGTAGAGCGTGATTGTTGGAGTTTTGAGCTTAGGTCCCCTGAGAGGGTAGAGCGTGATTGTTGGCCTTTTTGGGCTTGAATCCCCTGTGAGGGTAGAGCGTGGTCGTTGGAGTTTTTGAGCTTAAGTCCCCTGAGAGGGTAGAGCGTGATTTTTGATGTTTTGAGCTCGAGTCCCCTGTGAGGGTAGAGCGTGATTGTTGGCCTTTTGAGCTTGAATCCCCTGTGAGGGTAGACTGTGATTGTTGGAGTTTTGAGCTTGAGTCCCCTGAGAGGGTAGAGCGTGATTGTTGGAGTTTTGAGCTTGAGTCCCCTGAGAGGGTAGACCGTGATTGTTGGCCTTTTTGGGCTTGAATCCCCTGTGAGGGTAGAGCGTGTTTGTTGGCCTTTTGAGCTTGAATCCCCTGTGAGGGTAGAGCGTGATTATAGAAACTTTGAGCTTGAGTCCCCTGTGAGGGTAGACTGTGATTGTTGGAGTTTTGAGCTTGAGTCCCCTGAGAGGGTAGAGCGTGATTGTTGGAGTTTTGAGCTTGAGTCCCCTGAGAGGGTAGAGCGTGATTGTTGGCCTTTTTGGGCTTGAATCCCCTGTGAGGGTAGAGCGTGGTCGTTGGAGTTTTTGAGCTTAAGTCCCCTGAGAGGGTAGAGCGTGATTTTTGATGTTTTGAGCTCGAGTCCCCTGTGAGGGTAGAGCGTGATTGTTGGCCTTTTGAGCTTGAATCCCCTGTGAGGGTAGACTGTGATTGTTGGAGTTTTGAGCTTGAGTCCCCTGAGAGGGTAGAGCGTGATTGTTGGAGTTTTGAGCTTGAGTCCCCTGAGAGGGTAGAGCGTGATTGTTGGCCTTTTTGGGCTTGAATCCCCTGTGAGGGGGGTAGAGCGTGGTTTTTGGAATTTTTGAGCTTGAGTTCCCTGTGAAGGTAGAGCGTGGATGATAAATATTTGAGCTTGAGCCCCTGCGAGGGTAGATCATGGAAAATGATTTTTTTTAGCTTGAGTCCCCTGTGAGGGTAGAGCGTGATTGCTGGAGTTTAGTGCTTTAGTCCCCTGAAAGGGTAAATAGTGATTGCTGGAGTTTTTGAGCTTGAGTCCCCTGAGAGGGTAGAGCGTGGAAAATGATTTTTCTTTAGCATGAGTTTCCTGCGAGGGTAGAGCGTGGATATTGAATATTTCAGCTTGAGACCCCTGCGAAGTCAGAGCCTGGTAGATGAATCTTTGAGCTTGAGTCCGCTGTGAGGGTAGAGCCTGGAAGATGATTTTTTTTAGCTTGAGTCCCCTGTGAGGGTAGAACGTAAATACTGGAGTTTTTAGCTTGAGTCCCCTGCGAGGGTAGAGCGTGATTATTGGAGTTTGTGAGCTTGAGTCCCCTGAGTGGGTAAAGCGTGATTGCTGGAGTTTTTTTTAGCTTGAGTCCCCTCTGAGGGTAGAGCGTAATTTTTTGAGTTTGTGGGCTTGAGTCCCCTGCGAGGGTAGAGCATGGAAGATGATATATTTTTTACTTCGAGTCCCATGTGAGGTTAGAGCGTGAAGGATAAATCTCTGAGCTTGAGTACCCTATAGGGTAGCGCGTGGATGTTTGAGTTTTTGTGAGTATAAAGCGTCGATGTGGGAGTTTTTTTAGCGTGAATTCCTTGAGAGGGTAGAATTTTAAATCACCTAGCATCTAATTCCAGCGTGCCTCTAATGTTGGCAGGTCAGAACTTTGACATTCAATTAAAGCTAATTAAAAGCGTTTTCAACTGAAATCGAGTGATAAACAGCTCAATAAGAAGTGAGCAAGCAAGTTTCTATAAAAAGTTTTGCAAAATTGGTTGTTTAAATAGTGAAAATCAGCAAATTGGATGGAGTTAGGAGCGAAAGCTTAACCTGCCAAACATACGAGAATTTCCCCTACATGACTTAAATTAGAGCTCATGATTGGATTTCCGGGAAGATTTAGTATAACATAAATGATATCGATTTATTAAAGTTGGTAAAAGAATTTTCACATTTTCAATCTTTTAACGTGATTGTTTTAGAAATGATAGGCTCATAACTTACATAACTTAAATTTGAGCTCATGATTGGATTCAAGGAAGGTATAGTAAAAATAAAAAAAATAGTTGGAAAAGTTTTTTTCTTTCAAATTTTCAATATTGTTGAAGTGATGGTTTAAGAATAGATAGGCTCATGACCTGCACGATTAAATTTGAGTTCATGATTGGATTTCAGAGAAGATTTAGTAAAATATAAAAGTTATAAAACGTCCATTATGAAAGGGTGGTTTCTTTTAATTAATTACTCCAAAGTGTTGAGTTTGACGGTCCAAAACGTTCTGATTTTATTGTGATCGAAAAGTCCCCCAGAGCCTCACACACGAGGTACTGAGGTTTTGCTTACTGATCATTAATCGAGCTACTTGCTTTAATCGCGGCGAGGTAAACGAAGTTTAGCTTTGTTCGCAGTTTGGGTTACTGTTGTCGGCTGTGCTGACGATGTTGGTGGCGTCGATCAATTATGCGGAAAGCAATTTCCGTAACTTAAATTTTATCGATTGTTGGAGAAGTCGGAAATAAAGAAAATCTGATTTTTAATATTGTTTGAGAAATAAATTAAAATCAATAGGCTCATTACCTTTACGACCTAAATTTGAGCTAATTTTTAGGCCAAAATATTCAAAATAAATAGAAAATCGGGCGAAAGTCACGACAATGATTGGAATTTGTGTATTGGTATATTATCGGTTGTTGAACAAGCTGGGTAAGAAATTTTTAAGATTTCCAATCTATTGAAGTGATGATTGCGATAGGCTAAAACTTAAACTTGAGTTAATGATTTGATTCGGGGAGATATATTAAAAGATAAATATAATCGATTGTTGGAAAAGTAGGTCATTTTTGACGAAGTTTCAATCTTTTGAAGTGATGATTTAAGAATCGATAGGCTTATAACCTATACGGCTTAAGAGCGAGTCCACGAACAGGGCATACCCCTTTGTATGGGACGTCGTTTGGACCTCACCAATCTGCCTGAAATTTTCAGGGGTTGTTTGTACATATAAAACTAGCATCTGGCCAAAATATGAGCACTCTAGGTCAACGGGAAGTGGGGCAAATCGGGACACAAAGTTTGAAGGTTCAAAAACGTCAAAAATCTTAAAAAGGTTATAACTTAGGCAAAATTCAATTTAATTTCAAAATTCAAAATGCATTTGAAAGGGCTTCAAAAATGCAACAAAATGCAGGGTAGAGCATCTCAATTGGTTATTTCTAAAGGGAGTTATTGGCATTTTAGTGAAAAAATAGCATAATTTTCAAACTCAAATAAAAAAGTGTTCCATCCAGATATCAACTCGGTTTGACCTGCAGCTTGTAGGGGACATCTGGGACTACCATCTGAGACTGAGAACGCTTTGGGTAAGGCAGTTTAACATATTAAATAGACACTTTTACTTTTTGTGAATTTTTTGGTTGTACATTTTTGCTCGGGGGACCCCTTAGATCCCATATTTTGGTGATAATTTTATCATATTCGTGTTCCTGAGACAATTTCACAATAGAAACATGCATAAAAATGTTTATTTTCATCTATTTTAACCCTTTTAAAAATGAAAGTTAAAAAAAATTGAGAAGCTGCTTTTTTCTGGTGTCATCTAGTATCCTTGGAAACAAACTTGATTTTCAATAAATGTGAATCGAAGATTTTTTTTAACTTTCATTTTTAAAAGGGTTAAAATAGATGAAAATAAACATTTTTATGCATGTTTCTATTGTGAAATTGTCTCAGGAACACGAATATGATAAAATTATCACCAAAAAATGGGATCTAAGGGGTCCCCCGAGCAAAAATGTACAACCAAAAAATTCACAAAAAGTAAAAGTGCATATTTAATATGTTAAACTGCCTTACCCAAAGCGTTCTCAGTCTCAGGTGGTAGTCCCAGATGTCCCCTACAAGCTGCAGGTCGAACCGAGTTGATATCTGGATGGAACACTTTTTTTATTTGAGTTTGAAAATTATGCTATTTTTTCACTAAAATGCCAATAACTCCCTTTAGAAATAACCAATTGAGATGCTCTACCCTGCATTTTGTTGCATTTTTCAAGCCCTTTCAGATGCATTTTGAATCTTGAAATTAAATTGAATTTTGCCTAAGTTACAGCCTTTTTAAGATTTTTGACGTTTTTGAACCTTCAAACTTGGTGTCCCGATTTGCCCCACTTCCCGTTGACCTAGGGTGCTCATATTTTGGCCAGATGCTAGTTTTATATGTACAAACAACCCCTGAAAATTTCAGGCAGATTGGTGAAGTCGATGCGAGATGGGTATGCTTTGCTCGTGGACTCGCTCTTAAATTTGAGCTCATGTTTGGATTTTAAAAGATAATTTTTATCGATAATTGGAGAAGTTGGGAATGGAATTTTGAGATGTTTAATATTGTTAAAGTTATGGTTTAAGAATCGATAGGCTCATAGCCTATACGACCTAATTTAGAGCTTATTGTTGTGTCCGAAATATTCAAATTTCATGGAAAATTGGGTGAAAGTCACGACAATGATTGGAATTCGTATATTATTATATTATCGATTGTTGAACAAGCTGAAGTGATGATTTAACAGACGATAGGCTTGTAACCTACACGACTACACGACTAAAATTTGAGTTTATAATTGGATTCAGAGAAGATATATTAATAGATAAATATTATCGATTGTTGGAAAAGTTTGAAAAGACTTTTTTTCAGATATCTTTGAGAAATGATTTATGAATAGACAGGTTTAAATTCGTGCTCATGATTGGAATTCAGGGAAGATTTAATAGGAGGTAATTTTTTATCGATGTTTGGGAAGTTGGAAAATTGTTTACAGATTTCAATATTGTTAAAGTGATGGTTTAAGAATCGATAGGCATCACTTGCAAAACTTAAATTTAAGGTTATGATTGGATTCAGGGAAGATGAAGCAAAATAATTTTAGGAATTGTTTAGATTTTCAATCTTTTTGAAGTGATGATTTAAGAAACGATAGGCTTGTAACCTATACGACTTGTATTAGAGCTCCTAATAGAATTTCTGGGAAGATTGCAGGGTATATTTCCAGGTGTATTATTCAATCAATTAATTACACGATAGCTTTCCAAGTTGTCGTTTTTTTTTCATTCTTTAATTGCAGGTAACCACGTTGACGTTGGGGTTCTGGCTGATATGTGTCACGATCAAGGATACCGGAGAAGCATCTGCTGAAGCCGAATTCTGAGATGAGCTGAGTTTCCTGAATAAAAGGATCACCAAGCTAATGTTAATCTGAATATATGATTGAATTTTTAGAGTAGGAAAGAACGAGGATGTAGTGAATAAGTGTTGTCGACATCTGGGGGTTTTGGGATGTTCTACACTATTGTTCGCGCTATTCTTGCGCAACTTTAAGAGGTGGTCCAGTTTCCGAGAGACGCGTCTGGACCAATTTTGGGCGAGATTTCCAAAATAGTTGCAGTGTTGCAAATTTTAAAATCAGGGTTTTTTCGCATTTCTGAGTGCGGCAGGCTTCTTTGTTCCCTTTCTTATGACATTTTGGCCAACTTTGAAAAAAATTGTCGGTTTTGATTTTGGACGGAAATTTGACATTTCGAATTTTTTCTCCGTTTTTGGCCTGAAAGTCGGTTTTAGGTGCGTTTTTCGGGCAATCTGGGCCCGGATTCGGATTTGGGAGACAATTTTCGACATAGTATAACCTACCGCGGGGTGAGAAAATTCAAAATGGCGGCCTTGGAGCGGTTTGAAAATAAAATTTGCCCCAAAAATGGGCTAAAAATCTCGACTGCTTGGTAGAAAATGTCATTTTTGAGGGTGTTGCCGACATCTGGGGGTTTTAGGATGTTCTACACTATTGTTCACGCTGTTCTTGCGCATTTTTATAAGGTGGTCCGGTTTTCGAGAGACGCGTCTGGGACCAATTTTGGGCGAGATTTCCAAAATAGTTGCAGTGTTGCAAATTTTAAAATTGGGTTTTCGGCCACCTCCGAGGGTTTTTTCGCATTTCAGAGTGCGGCATGCTACATTGTTCCCTTGCTTATGACATTTTGGCCAACTTTGAAAAAAAATTTGTCGGTTTCGATTTTGGACGGAAATTTTCGGTTTCAATTTCAGACGGAAATTTGACTCTTCGAATTTTTTTTCTACGTTTTTGCCTGAAAGTCGGTTTTAGGTGCGTTTTTCGGGCAATCTGGGCCCGGATTCGGATTTGGGAGACAATTTTCGACATACGTTGTCGAGAAAATTCAAAGTAGCGGCCTTGGAGCGGGTTGAAAATAAAATTTTCGCCAAAAATGGGCTAAAAATCTCGACTGCTCGGTAGAAAATTGCATTTTTGAGGGTGTTGCCGACATCTGGGGGTTTTGGGATGTTCTACACTATTGTTCGTGTTTTTCTTGCGCATTTTTATAAGGTGGTCCGGTTTTCGAGAGACGCGTCTGGGACCAATTTTGGGCGAGATTTCCAAAATAGTTGCAGTGTTGCAAATTTTAAAATCGGGTTTTCGGCCACTTCCGAGGGTTTTTTCGCATTTCTGAGTGCGGCAGGCTTCTATGTTCCCTTTCTTATGACATTTTGGCCAACTTTGAAAAAAATTGTCGGTTTCGATTTTGGACGGAAATTTTCGGTTTTAATTTTGGACGGAAATTTGACATTTCGAATTTTTTCTCCGTTTTTGGCCTGAAAGTCGGTTTTAGGTGCGTTTTTCGGGCAATCTGGGCCCGGATTCGGATTTGGGAGACAATTTTCGACATAGTATGACCTACCGCGGGGTCGAGAAAATTCAAAGTAGCGACCTTGGAGCGGGTTGAAAATAAAATTTTCGCCAAAAATGGGCTAAAAATCTCGACTGCTCGGTAGAAAATTGCATTTTTGAGGGTGTTGCCGACATCTGGGGGTTTTGGGATGTTCTACACTATTGTTCGCGCTGTTCTTGCGCATCTTTAAGAGGTGGTCCAGTTTTCGAGAGACGCGTCTGGGACCAATTTTGGGCGAGATTTCCAAAATAGTTGCAGTGTTGCAAATTTTAAAATCGGGTTTTCGGCCACTTCCGAGGGTTTTTTCGCATTTCTGAGTGCGGCAGGCTTCTTTGTTCCCTTTCTTATGACATTTTGGCCAACTTTGAAAAAAATTGTCGGTTTTGATTTTGGACGGAAATTTGACATTTCGAATTTTTTTCTCCGTTTTTGGCCTGAAAGTCGGTTTTAGGTGCGTTTTTTGGGCAATCTGGGCCCGGATTCGGATTTGGGAGACAATTTTCGACATACGTGGTCGAGAAAATTCAAAGTAGCGGCCTTGGAGCGGGTTGAAAATAAAATTTTCGCCAAAAATGGGCTAAAAATCTCGACTGCTTGGTAGAAAATGGCATTTTTGAGGGTGTTGCCGACATCTGGGGGTTTTAGGATGTTCTACACTATTGTTCACGCTGTTCTTGCGCATTTTTATAAGGTGGTCCGGTTTTCGAGAGACGCGTCTGGGACCAATTTTGGGCGAGATTTCCAAAATAGTTGCAGTGTTGCAAATTTTAAAATCGGGTTTTCGGCCACTTCCGAGGGTTTCTTTGCATTTCTGAGTGCGGCAGGCTTCTTTGTTCCCTTTCTTATGACATTTTGGCCAACTTTGAAAAAAATTGTCGGTTTTGATATTGGACGGAAATTATTTCAATTCAATTCAATTAGTGTTTATTAGTAAATAATCAATTTACAATTTTGTGTTTCTTATAACCTAATAGAGTTTTGGAGTTCCTTTCAACTATGGTTTACACTATAATTCATTTAGATGTAATTGGATATTCTAACAATGGATTTGGCAAGAGAAGGAAAAATTAAAAAAAAACCTTCGAGATTTGCTAAGGAAAAGGATAGAAATAGAAAAAGCTTAAAACTAAATCACAGTTTGTGTTGTCTGTTGACGTCGAAAAACTTCGCTGCACAAGACGGCTTATCCGTTGTAGATGTACTTCATCATCAGCTCACTGAGAGCTTGGAATTGTTCTGCCTTGTTTCGGCAGGCACGAAAGCGCGTGAGCATCTCACCAGCAAGGGCGAAAAACTCAGGAAGCGTGAAGAGATCATCACCGGTAACATCAGCTTGTCCCGGGGGAGTACCGACGCCAGAAGCGGCTACTCTAGCGTACGAACCTCCCCAACCGGGAGGGAACGCTGGTTTGGGGACGGAAATTATTTTTCGATTTTTTTTCTCCGTTTTGTGTGTGTTTGTGGTCCAATCTAATACCCGCTAACCGGTAGCGAAATTATGGGAAAGTATAAGTTGTATCAGACTGTGTTTATGCCGAATGCTGATACAGCTTATCTCAGTCCCGGGTGGTGATAGCCCTCGCGCTGCTTCCAACGACCCATTTCAGAATTACAAAGCTCCTTGCGGTCCAATTCCGAGGTCGCTGGGCATTGTTCGGCCCCGCCTAAACATAGAAGCAAGCATCTGAAGGAAACTCGATCTATATTTAGACTTCCAATCCCCTCAGGCAAATCAGGGATCAGCGCGTATTTAATATGAGAAGATAACATGTTTCAACACTACGGATCAATTCACTGCTAAAGTACCTTCTGATGGCAGACTGCCGAGCGTCCCAGACCACAAATCCAAAGGTGTGAGTTCGAATCCCACCAGATTCATTTTAGTTTTTATTCATATTCAAATTCCTGATTCCAAATTTCAAAGGTACCAACCAGGATTTGATCCCTGAACCTTCTGCTTGGGAGACAGAAGCCGTAACCATTAAGCCACGAAGCCGGTTCGAATTTTTTTCTCCGTTTTTGGCCTGAAAGTCGGTTTTAGGTGCGTTTTTCGGGCAATCTGGGCCCGGATTCGGATTTGGGAGACAATTTTCGACATAGTATGATTTACCGCGGGGTCGAGAAAATTCAAAATGGCGGCCTTGGAGCGGTTTGAAAATAAAATTTGCCCCAAAAATGGGCTAAAAATCTCGACTGCTTGGTAGAAAATGGCATTTTTGAGGGTGTTGCCGACATCTGGGGGTTTTAGGATGTTCTACACTATTGTTCACGCTGTTCTTGCGCATTTTTATAAGGTGGTCCGGTTTTCGAGAGACGCGTCTGGGACCAATTTTGGGCGAGATTTCCAAAATAGTTGCAGTGTTGCAAATTTTAAAATCGGGTTTTCGGCCACTTCCGAGGGTTTTTTCGCATTTCTGAGTGCGGCAGGCTTCTTTGTTCCCTTTCTTATGACATTTTGGCCAACTTTGTGAAAAAATGTTAGTTTCGATTATGGACGGAAATTTGGCTTTTCGGATATTTTTCTCCGTTTTTGGCCTGAAAGTCGGTTTTAGGTGCGTTTTTCGGGCAATCTGGGCCCGGATTCGGATTTGGGAGACAATTTTCGACATAGTATGACCTACGGTTTGAAAATAAAATTTGCCCCAAAAATGGGCTAAAAATCTCGACTGCTCGGTAGAAAAATGCCGGGCCCAGATTGCCCGAAAAACGCACCTAAAACCGACTTTCAGGCCAAAAACGGAGAAAAAAATTCGAAATGTCAAATTTCCGTCCTAAATCAAAACCGACATTTTTTTTCAAAGTTGGCCAAAATGTCATAAGAAAGGGAACAAAGAAGCCTGCCGCACTCAGAAATGCGAAAAAACCCTCGGAAGTGGCCGAAAACCCGATTTTAAAATTTGCAACACTGCAACTATTTTGGAAATCTCGCCCAAAATTGGTCCCAGACGCGTCTCTCGAAAACCGGACCACCTTATAATGATGCGCAAGAACAGCGCGAACAATTGTGTAGAACATCCCAAAACCCCCAGATGAAATTTTCTTCCGAGCAGTCGAGATTTTTAGCCCATTTTTGGGGCCGCTCCAACCGCTCCAAGGCCGCCATTTTGAATTTTCTCGACCCCGCGGTAAATCATACTATGTCGAAAATTGTCTCCCAAATCCGAATCCGGGCCCAGATTGCCCGAAAAACGCACCTAAAACCGACTTCCAGGCCAAAAACAGAGAAAAAAATTTGAAAAGTCAAATTTCCGTCCAAAATCGAAACAAACTTTTTTTTTCAAAGCTAGTCAAAATGTCATAAGAAAGGGAACAAAGAAGCCTGCCGCACTCAGAAATGCGAAAAAAAACCCTCGGAAGTGGCCGAAAACCCGATTTTAAAATTTGCAACACTGCAACTATTTTGGAAATCTCGCCCAAAATTGGTCCCAGACGCGTCTCTCGAAAACCGGACCACCTTATAAAAATGCGCAAGAACAGCGTGAACAATAGTGTAGAACATCCTAAAACCCCCAGATGTCGGCAACACCCTCAAAAATGCCATTTTCTACCAAGCAGTCGAGATTTTTAGCCCATTTTTGGGGCAAATTTTATTTTCAAACCGCTCCAAGGCCGCCATTTTGAATTTTCTCGACCCCGCGGTAGGTCATACTATGTCGAAATTTGTCTCCGAATCCGAGTCCGGGCCCAGATTGCCCGAAAAACGCACCTAAAACCGACTTCCAGGTCAAAAACAGAGAAAAAAATTGAAAAGTCAAATTTCCGTCCAAAATTGAAACCAACAATTTTTTTCAAAGCAAGTCAAAATGTCTTAAGGAAAGGAACAGAGAAGCCTGCCGCACTCAGAATTGCGAAAAAACCCTCGGAAGTGGCCGAAAACCCGATTTTAAAATTTGCAACATTGCAACTATTTTGGAAATCTCGCCCAAAATTGGTCCCAGATCTTCAATCTTTTGGACTTGTTGGAAAGATCTTTTGATTACCTAGGGCGTCGCATGAGTGTAACACTTAAGTGCTCATAACTTTTGATGGGGTTGTTAGATCTTCAATCTTTTGAACGCGTTGGAAAGATCTTTCAAATACCTTTCTAACAATATATCCCGAGCATGGGTAAATAACAAGGGAAATGCATAATAATACCTTTCTCTGGTATCAATCCCAAATTTTGGTATTCCTGGACCCTTGAAAATTTGTCTTAAGGATTATGCAAGAGCAAAATGTGGTATCATACCAATTTAAGGTATTGTTTTGATATTGCAAAATTGCAGAATTTGTCAATGGTCGAACACCACATTTTGGTATTCTTTTGGTATTACAGTATTTTATCAAATTCATCTGAAACTATGGGAAAATTTTGACCAATTTTGACAAAATAATTAATTTTGCGCTAAAATGATGTCTCAAAGCAAATGCTTTCATTGAAATCCGGAAATTTCAAACCTGATTTTAAACATTTTTGATATACCCCCTACAGAAATGACTTGAAATTGTGGAAAATTTTCTAAGTCAGGATGGCACATTTTGGTATTATTTTGGTATTGAAAGGTTTCATCAATTTTCTCTGAAACTATGGAATTAATTTTAAAAATTTTGGCGAGATAATTAATTTTGCGCTAAAATGACTTGAAACAAAAAAATGTTAAAGCTGATTTTTTTTTGTGATATACTCACTAATATTTTTTTCAAAAACGTTGAAATTTCTTTAAGTCTGGATAACCAAATACTTTGAAAAACGAGTCAATCAACAGATGATTGAATTTTGGTGAATTTCAATCCGGTTTCATTTTAATAACACTTATTTTTCAATCTTGTTATTTTTCAGAAGCTTGAAGAACTTCAAGCACAGGCCGTTCATCAATGACAAATGCATTCGGTGTGGTGAAGAATATCACTAAGAACAACATGGAATCATCAGGTGAGTAGATTTGGCTGTTGCATATGGATCATTTCCGTTTTTTCACTAACTGCAACTGCTGCACTAAAAATGGTATGAAAATACCAAATTTTGGTATTACTTGTGCAAATACCAGCGACCAAAATGTGCTCTTGGTTGCCCAGTAATAGATGGTAAAATACCATGAAATCATACCAAAATCATGTTTGTCGAAGACCACAGGAATACCAAAATCTGATTTTCCAAGGGCGCGGGAATACCTAAAAATAAAACCATGGTAATACCAAGTTTTGGTATTCAAGCAATGTTCAAAAATCCAGAAGACCTCAACTTGGTATTGAAATGATTTTATTTTGTGGTATTATTTTACCTTTGGAATAACATGTTTTGGTATTGTTGTGCTCTTTCACATACAAGACTTTGGTATGATTTCATGGTATTTTACCATCTATTACTGGGCAACCAAGGGCACATTTTGGTCGCTGTTATTAGCCCAAGTAATACCAAAATTTGGTATTCCCGTGTTATTTACCCCTGCTCGGGATAGCATGACGAGTTTTCTTACAAAAGCCACCCTTTTTACATTCTATCGAAACATAGCTAAAATCGTTTTTTTTTAGGATAACTTTTGAAGTACTTTTCTAAACTTCATAATATTAACTAGGGTCTTGTGGGACCCCAAGACGGATCAAATGAGACCTAAACGGTCCAAATCGGTTCAGCCAGTCCGGAGATAATCGTGTGCATATTTTTCGGTGCACGGACTCACATCCAGACACACGCACAGACATTTGTTCAGAATTTGATTCTGAGTCGATAGGTCTAGTGAAGGTCGAATAAAGAAGTTCATTTTTCGAGTGATTTTATAAACTTTCCTCATTGAGGTGAGAAGGCAAAAATGGACCTCGGATTCGTGAACAGGGACAAAAGTTACCCCTTAGGGCAAAGTATCACGCAAATCGAAGAGGGGTCGGGTAAACTTTTCCCGATTTCGGGTGAGTTGGCGAAGAATTACCCATTGATTAATATAAACTGAAAGGACATTTGTTCAAAGTAATTGCTCTCGAAAACCGGACCACTTTAAAATCTCGACTGCTCGGTAGAAAAATGCATTTTTGAGGGTGTTGCCGACAACTGGGGGGTCTGGGATGTTCTACACTATTGTTTGCGCTGTTCTTGCGCATTTTTATAAGGTGGTCCGGTTTTCGAGAGACGCGTCTGGGACCAATTTTGGGCGAGATTTCCAAAATAGTTGCAGTGTTGCAAATTTCAAAATCGGGTTTTCGGTCACCTCCGAGGGTTTTATCGCATTTCTGAGTGCGGCAGGCTTCATTGTTCCCTTTCATTGGCCAACTTTGAAAAAATATGTCGGTTTCGATTTTGGACGGAAATTTTCGGTTTCAATTTTAGACGGAAATTTGACTTTTCGAAATTTTTTTCTCCGTTTTTGGCCTGAAAGTCGGTTTTAGGTGCGTTTTTCGGGCAATCTGGGCCCGGATTCGGATTTGGGAGACAATTTTCGACATAGTATGCGGGGTCGAGAAAATTCAAAATGGCGGCCTTGGGCGGTTTGAAAATAAAATTTGCCCCAAAAATGGGCTAAAAATCTCGACTGCTCGGTAGAAAATTGCATTTTTGAGGGTGTTGCCGACATCTGACCAAAATGTGCTCTTGGTTGCCCAGTAATAGATGGTAAAATACCATGAAATCATATCAAAATCATGTATGTAGAAGACCACAGGAATACCAAAAAATTATTTTCCAAGGGCGCGGGAATACCTAAAATTAAAACCATGGCAATACCAAGCAATGTTCAAAAATCCAGAAGTAAGCCTTTGACGAACTGGGTGATCGGTCGACTTAAATTTTCGCTCCGCGTTTTTTGGCCTCTCGTTTAAAAATGTTCATCGTGGTGCTTTTCGGTTCGTTTTTTTCCGGCGGGACAGTTCCGTGGGTCAACTACCCGGTTTTAAGATACTGTGTTCTTCCCAAGTTTGAGGATTTGTGGAATTGTGCTGAAGGAAATTTCGTTGAGTTGGGAAGAAAATTGTGTGGTTGCGGTTGCTGAAGATGAAAATTTTGTTCAATTTTGCCAACCGGTTTGTGGATTTTTTGCTATATCTGGCCTGATACAACCTTTCAGATACCGTAAACTGGGGTCAATCGGGACACATGGGGCGAATTGGGACAGCAGTTTTAACCATGTTGGAGCACAATATTTTGATTTTTCTGGTTGGTTTCGGTTAGAACAGACTCAGGCCAACAAAATGTGTACATCCATTTCTAAATTTAAAAGCTTTAAGTGCTCTAGAAACTGCTGTCCCTATTCAGACTGTAGTCCCGATTCACCCCAGATTACGGTAGTTTTATCGAGTTTGAATGAAA
This sequence comes from Culex pipiens pallens, assembly GCF_016801865.2. Lineage (NCBI taxonomy): Eukaryota > Metazoa > Arthropoda > Insecta > Diptera > Culicidae > Culex > Culex pipiens. The sequence goes on along the minus strand of NW_026292843.1, from coordinate 50,442 downwards.
TTAGTGTGAAAAATGCGGATTGTTGAGCAAAGTGCCACGAAGATCTAATGTGTGTTCAACGTTTTCACTTTTTTGCTTCGCATAATTTTGTTTATCGCGTAACCATAGAAACCGGTTTGGTGCGGTACGAGTGATAGTGAGCTGCTTTGATTGGGGGAGGGGGAGGGGGTTGGGGTGTGGTGAATTTACTGCTGGCAAAGTTTTAGTGATTTAAAAGAGTCTTGTGAAAATTCTTAGAGGAAACGCTCAGAGAAGCATCATAACTATTTGGGATGAATTCCCTTTTTTTGTTTAACAGTGAATTATAAAAAAATATGCATAACAAAATTGTGAACAAGAAGAGATCCCTGGATCCCTGGCTCAGGTACCGTTCCAGTTGTGTTCGTTTGTTAGCATGAGGACAAGCCGAGATGGGTGTGCTGCAGGCGCCCGCAACTTAGTTGTCGAAGTAGAAATGAGAGGCCTACTATGTTCTATCGGGTGAGCTCGTTTCATGTTAATATGTTTGCGGAGATGTATGAAGTCTCTAGTACTAATAATTTCAAGAAAAATTAGAATCCTGCGCTTCAATTAATCGCCGCAAAAAGATACCGTCGCAATGGAAAAACCTATAGGGCAAGAGAGTAGGCTTAGACCGAGGCTTCGACAAAAAAAACATGTTGATTGTCAATCTGAAAAAAATCGTAGGGAATGTTGGTGCTGGCTGTCGATTGCTTGTTAATTTTAGCAGACTGATGTTTGGTGACAGAATCTGAGGTTCTGCGATCTTCACGGCCGGCTCAGTGGCATCCGTACCGGTGCCGGAATCTGCGACCTTCGCGATAAGCTGCACCGTAACGTCCAACGGAGGGAATGCGGGCGTGGAGAACCTGCTGCCCTGAGGTTAAGCCGCCTGATTTTATTGGCACTAAAAGGCGCAAGACGACGGGGAAAATGGAACTAAACATTTACAGAAACATGGTTCCACGTCAACTACAAAAGCCAACCATAGAATGGGCCACCGGAAGATCCAGATTTGTTGAATTTTCAAGTTTATTTTTACGAAAACTGATTCATGTAATAAAAAAAAATCCATAAGAATGGAACTTCAACACGGGTTTTAAGATCTCCGGTGGCCACATCTAGAACCGTATTGTGGAAACAGTATAAACTGGTCATGCAACGTAAAGATGTCTCTAGCAAGTCTAGTGCAATTTCGTCTTCTGGACAAGTTTTCCATGTTCCCCGGTGGCCACATCCGGTTTCTCAAGTGTAACAAAGTCCCCCCTAACCAAACCACCCCCAACCCCACCCCCTTACTGTGTTACATTATAAAAGAACGCCAGCGGTTGGCCGGTCTTCTGGGCTGGATGCAGCGGTTCTATGGACTTTGCGGCGGGCTTGGTGTTTTTTTAGCTTCACCCCTGGCTAGATGAACGCACTGCGTTCCTGGCTTCTTCGGGCAGATATCTTCGGAATTGAATTGGCAGCCCTAGCATCGAGTGGTCCGGGTGTGGGCTCGAATGGCGGATTCAAGTGCCGTCGATTCACCAACGAGGGACAATTCAGCCCGACAAAGCCATCACCACTCACAGTGCGTCCATACGACCCGAAACGAAGACCGAGGATCGCCATGCCTGCCGCGACAGCAATCGAAAATGAAAATCAACACGGTTGCTGCGATGAATTTGAAAAACGCTTGCGCTCGTATCTTTGAGACCCCTACAAGAAAATCAACAAAACTGATTTTTTCTCAATACGCGCAATATATTCGGTTTGTGTCAAGTTGTTGATCTCATTTCTAAACTTATTTGTACACATTTTCATGATGCTGGTGGTGGTTTTATGTAGAAATGTCTTAAATTTGATTGTTGGTTTTGACAAGTTTGGAAATAACTTAGTGTCAGTGTTTTGAAATCAGTTTGATAGTTTGAATTACCTTACAAATTTTTTTTATAAAAATATAGATACAGGTTTTATATTTTTTCTAAAATTTACCTTTACAGTTTTTTTATCCTTCTAGTAGTTACATTTAATATATGTTTTTAAATATGTCTTATTGCAGGTACAAATATATAACTTTGGATTTCAGGCTCACAAGGGAGACGACATTCATAAAATAATTGTGTTTCTTATTTTGTCTCGATTTTGGAAACAATATTAAATTTGATAAATAGTGTTTACAGATAAACATAAATACAAAAGAGTGTTTTTAAGCATCTCGGCAATCGAGACAATTATAATCAATTAAAATAAGGTTTGACAATTGTTTTGACGTTTTTCTTCTCAAGCCTCTTAATTTCTCTCTATAGATAATTAAGTTAATCTATTATAATTAAGTTTTAGCTTTACCTTTTGCATTTTATTAGCAAGTTTTTTTTATGATATTAAAAAAACTATACCTGCTTAAACGAGCATTAAATTGCTTCCATTATTTTGAATACGATTTTGAGAGTTAAAGCTTCGAAACAACTTGTTAAGTTCTTACGGCATATATTTATTTAATCTTTTTTTGTAATTCTATGCGATAGAGCTTTGTCTGGTTACAGGTATACATTTTAAAATTTAATTCAGGCCGCTAATGGAACCAGCGAAAGGACTACAAAAATATATATATATTTGTGTTTTGTTATTTACCAATTTTGGCATCAATAATATTTTTGTTAAGTTGTTGCTATTTGTTGATTAGGGAAACATTATTAATAACCCTATGGGTCCAAAATGAAACTACGACATGAAATGAATTGCGCTTTTCAAAACTAGTTTTATTGCAATTACACAGTCCAACAAGATTTTGTCTCTGAAACGAGTATATGTGTTCCTAGTAGATTTTTGCCTGCTGAATCCGAATCCGGGTCCAGAATTGCTCCAAATGGTCCCAATGTTGAGATACACCCGTTTGAAATGTTAGTTTAGGCCAAAATAAGCTACTTTGTTGACTATTTTACAAAAGAACTATTGAATAAACAACTAAACCAATAAATGTATCTTAAAGTTCACGTTTTTCCCTTTCTGAAACACCCCTGGTTTTTAAAATTTGATTGTTTCTACGCATATTTATAGCCATTTTAAAATTATATTTTCAGTTGGTTCTCATTCAAGTTTTTCCAACTTGCATGCAAGTCAAATTCTAATTTTAAAATGGCTATAAATATGCGTAGAAGCAATCAAATTTTAAAAACCAGGGGTGTTTCAAAAAGGGGAAAACGTGAACTTTAAGATGCATGTATTGGTTTAGTTGTTTATTCAATAGTTCTTTTGTAAAATAGTCAACAAAGTAGCTTATTTTGGCCTAAACTAACATTTCAAACGGGTGTATCTCAACATTGGGACCATTTGGAGCAATTCTGGACCCGGATTCGGATTCAGCAGGCAAAAATCTACTAGGAACACATATTCTCGTCTCAGAGACAAGAAACATTTGATATTTTGTTGAACTGTGTTATTAATGTATTTTGCGTATTATTTGAAATCGTTTTTAATTTCTTAACAAAAGTTTGAAATTAATGCTGCCAAAATTGGGACTATAGACTGTCCACATGATATTGAAACCAGGCCTTGACAACTGTTTCGAAGATTTTGTTCTCTACAACCCAAAAAGTTTGGCCTCAGCCGCTGCATATTATTCTCTTTGCACTGACATTGTGTTTGTGTTATTAAAACTATTATTTTCAATATCATTTTTTTTATATAATTGCATTTAATATTCTTATCCAAGTTCCAAGTTATAATAAGTGATATGAGTTTATTTAATATTTAGTACAAGAATTAGCTGTAGAATACAATTGTTATTTTTTTTCTTAAATTCCTTGATCGGTTTTAACTTCGAAACATTTGTTATGATCTGAGGACATATTTATATATTTTATACAAGCTCTTCCCGGCAAACTTCGTCTTGCCCTTGTTTGGGTTCCTGACGTTTCTTGCTTGTTTGCTAATTCAGCCTCCTGTGATCTAAGTTTGAGTTTACGTAACTTTTCCCATACAATCCAAAGATTTTCCGGAATCGGTTCCAGAGTGGCCAAAGTTGTAACTTTTTGGCGTAAGAACCTTCCTTGGACTTATACGAACCCAACGCAACAAAGAGCACCTCGATCCGACGCTCTGTATTGAACTGATTCGCGTTCGAACAAAACCGTCGAAATTTTATATATATATATATAGATTATTATTATATTTGTGATATTTTATCATTATTTATCATTACAGTGGACTCTCTCGTTGTCGATATTGAAGGGACCGTCGAGAGCAGGAGTTATCAAATTATAGAACGGAAAATCAAAGCAATCTATTTGAAGGGACTGAAAAATTTATTGACAGCTGGAGCAATATTGATATCGAGAAGATCGACAGCCAGAGAGTCCACTGTTTTATATTACCACTATACCATTACTCTCTATATTTCGAATTGCGTTGAAAAACTTCTAGCACCACTGTTTTTCAGGACCACTTGATTTACCATCTGAGAGTCTTTTAAATTAAAATTCATAAGTTATTTCTTGTTATGTCACGATTTTTTTTGGAATCAGTAATATTTTTGTTAAGAAGTTTTTTTCCAAGATTTATTTATTCATTTGAATGAATTGTCGTTTTTATAGCTATTCCAATTCATAGGATTGTCTTCTGCCTAGTTTCAATGGCATTATAAAATTTCCTGCTTCCAAAATTGGGACAGTTGTATCAATTCTAGGCTTTAAAAGCTGTTTCGAAGCTTTTGTTACCTAGCCATTACAATTCTTTCAGCTTTTGGTATATTAACTTTGACGAGCACCTTGTTTTTCTATTTTCCATTTTTTTTTTATTTTGATCTGATTTTTTTTTCATTCCAAAGTATAAAGTTGACAGCAAGCCTTTGTGATCGACGGACGTCTTTCCAATTCGCTGATTGAAAGCTACATAAAGCGAAAGTGCGATATAAACAAACATTGCCAAAGTGTAATTTGGCAATCATGGCGCGGTGCTACCGCAAGCACTCTCTGGTGATTGATTTCACATCAATCCCAGAAAAAAATACTCTAGAACAAGTACGCTCCTTCGTCTTCGACAATTTGGAACTCAACATCTCACAAGTCAAAAACCTACAACTGAGCATGACAAATGCCCGTGTCTTCCTGGAGATGGGAAGCACAGAACAAGCCGAAGCACTAGTTCTAAAACACCACCTAAAACACGCCCTACAAGCTGATAGTCTGGACTATGCTTTCCCGCTGTACATGGCTGATGGTTCCGTTGAGGTGAAGGTCTACGACCTCCCTCCGTATCTACCAAACGGAACAATCGCCAAACATTTGTCAGCCTTCGGAGAGGTGCTATCTATCAAAGATGATGTCTGGCAAAAGTTTTTCCCGGGAGTTCCCAATGGTACACGGACTGTGCGCATGAAGCTGAAGAAGTCGATTCCCTCGTACGTGAATATGGAGGACGAATGTGCGTACGTAAAATACCGCAATCAAATCGCCACCTGTCGCTACTGCGGAAGAAACCTACACATCGGATCCAAGTGCTCGGATGTCAAAAAGGCACTGTCCGGTAACAGCGCTAACGGCCTGACCCTTGATCAGATTGTTGGTGGAATGAACCCAATTGTGCCAAATGACGAAGACAAGACGCCGGCAAAGGAAACTCTCCCTCCGGCTCCAGCGAAGCCGATCATCGTTCCAGCGCAGCCAGCTACTCCTGCAGCTCCATTGAAACCAATCGTCTCTCCAGTCTTTCCATCTGACCCAATGGACATCATCAGCCCCCAGGACCCTGGACAAGATCGCAGTCAGCCCTTCTCAACGATATATCGGATGATGACAATCTTCCGGCATTAGATGGGTCCCGCTCCGCTACTGAAGTTGAATCTCCGGAACAGTCAGATGTGGATACAGACTTCGGTAAAGGAGGACGTAAGAAACGTCCCTCGTCGCCGAAAAACAAAAAGAAGAAAAGATCATCAAGCCTGAACTCCAAAAAGTAAATCAAGTTTATTTCGTCATCATTACTTTTCCCACGGATTCATCTGATACCATACACTGCCAACACCGAATGCTATCAACCTGCGCCCGTTCCAGCTTCCAAAGGTAACAGTTGCGGTATATGTCCTGCCGAAGTCGATACTGCCACCTTTTTCAATGAAAATTACGCGTCACTCAGATTCAATTATCATCAATGGAGATCACACAGAGAACTCACCGATACACAGCCACTCAACGTTGCTTTCCCACTCGCTGGACATCCTTCTTGTAAAGGTAAAAGGCTCCAGTCGCTCCGGTATATGTCTTGCCGAAGCGCTCAGTGATACACAGTGAGAGCCACGACGACGAGAAAACGCTTGAAGACAACGAAGAGAAACTGGATATCTGGAGAATATCAACTGTCTTCGCTAACACCGTCTGAGCAGGTGAGCGTATCGATATTGTTTATAAACAACACTGACACACAAAGCAAACTGTCAGATGTCAAAAAACAAAAAGCAGAGACCGGGAACGGCAAAGTTTTCACTGTGTGTGTGGGATTGCTCGTTTGGTTTGCTCAGAACAGCGGCATCTGTGTTCTCGCGCCAATATCTCCAGCCCCTCTTCGATAATAACATTTAAAAAAAGCACTGGCTGAAAGTTTTAATTTGGTAACGTTAAACATCAACAACATTTCGAACCAAACAAAGTTGGACGCACTTCAAAACTTCCTAAGGATAAACGAAATAGATATCGCTTTTCTGCAGGAGGTTGAAAATGATCAAATAGTTATACCTGGATACACAATTTTGTTCAATATCGACCACCGGAAGAGGGGTGTGGCAGTAGCACTTGGAAACAGAGTAGAGCATGTAACAGCAGAAAACTCTCTCGATGGTAGACTAATCGTCATTCGCTTAAGAAACGGGACAACTCTCTGCAGGATTTCTTCAATTCTACCTGTGCACATTACCTTCGAAACGTTACCGGACCAATCATTCTCGGAGGAGATTTCAACTCCGTTGTGAATGACAGAGACGCTACCGGTGGCACTCCGCGGAGCGAAATGACTTCCCGATTGATGCTGGCTCTAAATTTGATCGATGTTTGGCGTTGTATCAACCCACGTGACACTGATTTCACCTTCGTTCGCACTGGATGTGGCTCCCGTCTAGATCGTTTCCTCGTATCAAAATCTTCCCGAGATTCCCTGAGAACTGCACGACACGTGGTTACGTGCAGGGTTGATAAAAAGACACACAAGAATTTTCTATGTGTACTATGATTAGGTTCTGCACACGACAAAATTGTGAGCAGTGTACGTGCTTATGTTAAGCACGCAGTGCTTATAATTTCCCGTGCCTATCTGGTTTAAATACATTTTAAATCATCCTACTATATTTTATATTAAACAAACTTCATTGGCTTTGGTTCTAGTTTAATCTGATGTGATTATTTGTTAAAAAATCGGTAAAATGGCTCTGAACAAAATAAAACCAAAACTTTTTTCAAGGATTGGTTTAGTTCATAGACTAAATGAAATTAAATTGGTAATCGTCCTTCCAATTGTCGGAACCCGAAAATTACGTGAGCGCTCTGTCCCGAATTAGATGGGCTGGAGTGATAGGACCATAACCCATCGTCTAGCGCATCCCCGCGTCATCATCGTCAGCCCGCTGGTCTTACCTTCAAAGAAGGGTTACCTATTAGGATCACCAGGTGCTGGAACTGCCTAACAGCCAAGGAGGGGAGCGTAGACGCCTGCCCGTCGGAACCAGTAACGCCCGTAGGTCATCCATAGACCCAGAACAAGCAGCCGAGAGAACAAAGCCGTATACGGAGGTCGACAAAGGACGCTGCTTCCGGCAACCGAAGACTGGATTACAACAACCAGCAACAAGCAACTTTTACCAGCAAACCACTTCTACCGAGTGTTTTCTCCATTTTTTTAAATTGATATTTTGAAAAAGGTTCTTCAATTTTCCTTCTGTAAATTTTCAATTGCTCCATCCTAAAAGAAAAAAGAACTTTTCTGAGTTTCGCCAAGAAAGATAATAAATATTTTACAAACCTTTCAATATCACTTGGAAAAAGTCCCTTTGAAAATAAGCACACGTGTTGTAATGTGCTTATAATGTGACGTGCTAACCCGAAATGTAAGCACGTGAAAATAAACAAGTGACGTGCAGCACCATAGACACTGAAAATATGCGTGTTTGGTGACAACTAGATGCCCACCTCCTTTGATTTAAGCTCGACACCGTGCATATCAATCAACCCTGGTTACGTGTTTTAGCGATCATAAAGCGCTGATTATTCGTATGGTTTTACCAAGAACAGGAGAGGCGCGTGGAAGAGGTCTTTGGAGACTAAATGCTCACGTGTTGGACGATGAAGACACAATCTACGAATTTTCGAGAAAATGGCAATACTGGATAACACAACGCAGAAATTACACATCGTGGCTCACTTGGTGGATGCAATTCACCAAGCCAAAAATAAAGTCGTTTTTAAAATGGCGTTCGTCTCTTCAGTACCGTGACTTTCGTGACACGTTTGAGCTTTTGAACGGAGAGTTAAGTCCCACATTAACTCAGTGCGGACGTTATGCATCGGCGGCCGTTACTGATCGTGTGGTCCGCTCTAAAACCGCCCTGGCGGTTGAAATTTGACATTTGAAATTTTTCAATTTCGTCCGCCCTCCACCCGCCTTGGCGTGCCATGGGCGCATCGCCTGGGCGGTTCAAACTGATCGCTGAAATGTATCAATATCGTTCGCCCCTCAATCGCCGCGGCGAGCCAAAGGCTGATTGCCGTGGCGGTTTGCATTTGAAGGAATTTATTTCGAATTTGACATTTCAGTCAGTTTTCAACGAGCTTCGGTGGGTGTTGTTATTTAATCGGCGGCTACTGATTTTCGTTGTTAACTTTGTGTTAGGAGAAGTGTTTTGTTGTTTAGATTGTTTACTTATGTAAACAAACAGTTGAAAGTGCGTTTGAAATAGTGATTGAAGGTTGTTTTGCAAGAATAATCGTTATTGTTGGTGTAATTTATGTGACACTCCTTATAAATATTGTTGGCAGATGTGCAAACATTTGGAATATTGTCCGTTTCTTTCAAAGGTACACGCCGCGCGGCATTTCAGAATGTGCCGCAGACACTGTTGCCAGCGCATATACTCACTTTATGTGCACTACAACAACAAAACGGCACCAATAGCCATGCCCAACCTCCTCCTCCTCACACCCCCCCCCCCCCCCCCTCTCTCTACATTTCAAATTCCCTCTTCCAAATCCTCCCTATCTTCTCCTACTACCTAAACTCTTATCACACATTTTACAAAACTTTCCACCTCTCCCACAACACCAATCACATAAACCAATATAAACATCAAATCAAATAAAAAAAAATACATAAAATACATTCCCAATTATACCCTAAAATTAACCCCCCTCACACAAACCCTTTCCTTCCCACAATCTCTACACTCATTATTCCAATACCCCTTTCAAAATATTCTCCCATAAACCACCCAACCATAATAATAAAAAAATATATCCATAACCCCCACCCTTAATCTTTATTTCTATTTTCTCCCACTAATTATCTCTCCCTCAAAAAATACAAACAAAAGAAATCCTAAAAAACTTATACCCACTCATCTTCTATTTACTTCTACCAAACCAACAAAACCAACACTAACCCTCCTTCCCCACACCAAACCCCAATATAAACCAAAAAAAACCTAACTTCAACAAACACCATCCCTTAACACATACAAACAACAAAACAAATCAAACAAATCCATAAACAAACAACACAAAATACCAAAAAAACAACACCCCCACCCACATCACCCCAAACATCCCCTAACCTAACCATCCCACTCCATTCCCAATCCTCCAAAAACAAACCCCACACCACACAAACAACTAACTTTCCAAACAACCCAAACCATCACCAAACAACAACCCACTCATCAAACAACCCATAAACACACCAAAACAACACAAAAAAACCTCCATTCCCACATTCTCAAATACAAAAACCAACACTAATAAATAAAATCCTCAACCCTTCCACACAAATCCCCACATAACAAATACAACACAAAACCATACCTCAAACAAAAACACAACACAACCCAACCCACCCACACATCACCCCAATCCATCCCCTCCCTCCCATTTTATACCAACACTTCACCAAAAATTCAACTATTAATATAAATCAACTCAACTCTACATCCAATAACCCAACCCACCTAATCATAAACACATACCTACCCCACCACCCCATCCCAAAACCACCAAACTAAAAAATCCAACTAACCCTCCAACAAACACAAATTCCTTCCCATTCCCCAAACTCCCCTAAATAACAACCCACACAACAAAATAAACCCAAACAAAAAACCACCAAACCCCACCCCTCCCCCCTACTCATACATATCTCCCCCCCCATATTTTGAAAATTTTTTTTTTCATATTTTTGTTTTATTTCTAAATTTTAGCACACAAGAATCTACAAAGATCTTTTTTATATAAGGCACTTGATCTAATATTTCTATATAAGGCACTTTGTGTTTTTTTCAGTTTTAGATAAACTTGAAAAAACACTATCAGAATCCTGAAGAAACCTGAACGGGTATTCTGCTTGGGCGGATGAAATATGTATGAATGGCGAATCGAGGGTGGGCCAAGGCGGTTGGGGCATTTTGGGCGCGGATCGGGGGCGAGCCGCTGGCGGACCAACCTACAGGGGCGGCCGAACCGTATATGAGAGGCGCATCAGGGCGAGCCAAGGCGGTTGGGGCTTTTTGGGCGGATGAACTTTATATAGGGGGCGGATCGGGGGCGACCCGCTGGCGGACCAACATACAGAGGCGGCTGTACCGTATATGAAAGGCGCATCAAGGGCGCGCCAAGGCGGTTGGGGCTTTTTGGGCGGATGAACTTTATATAGGGGGCGGTTCGGGGGCGACCCGCTGGCGGACCATCTTACAGGGGCGGCCGAACCGTATATGAATGGCGGGTTGAGGGCGAGCCACGGCGGTTGGGGATTTTTAGGCGGATGAACTTTCTATGGGAGGCGTATCGAGGGCGACCCGCTGGCGGACCATCCTATAGGGGCGGTTGAACCATACAAAACGGCGTATGTGGGGCGGATGAACGGCGGGTGAAACATTTCAAGGCAAACCTGGGCGACCCCGGGGCGAGTCGCTGGCGGACCAACGTCACGATAAAAAAAAACTGATCGTGCGCCAAATTGTTGCAAATTTTATCCGCCAGCGGGTCGCCCGTGGTCCGCCAAATCAAACGCTGGCGGATCGCCAGAGCGGTTTGGCGGTCCGCCAGCGAACCGCCGGCGGGCTGCCCAGTCAATGTGGGGTAGAGCTTACAATCTGTACTTGAATGACAATAACCAGCTTGTGCGGATTAACGGAATTAAAGGGCTTATGCTGCAGAAACAAAGAGAACATTCTAACAGATGTCGTATGTTGAATGAAACGTATCTACAAGGAGAATCTACAAGTATTTTCCACGTGGCGCAGAAAATGCAGAATCGACAGGGCAGGACGATAAGTGAACTGGATGTGGACGGAAATGTTATCAATAATGGAACCGAAATAGAGCAAAACATTGTGAATTACTTCGAAACCCTTTTCTCGGCTACTCCTAACCGGTCACCTGTGGCAGGATTTGAGCCAGCAAGACGAATCCCTGACAACGTTGCAGCTAACGACGACCTCTTGCAACCCCTGGACGCAAACGAAATCTTTATGTGCATCAAAAACAGTTGCCCCAGGAAATCTCCAGGAGACGACGGACTGCCTCGGGAATTCTACTACAAAACATGGAACATTATCAGCCAAGAATTCACTTCCGTTATCAATTATGCTCTTCGTAATCCTGATACCGATTCAAATTTTATGAACGGCGTTGTGGTCCTCGTCAAAAAGAAGCAGAGCGGAAACACAGTGAAAGCGTACCAATTACTCTATTAAATTTTGACTACAAAATTTTAACGAGAGTGATAAAAAACAGAATGATTCCGCTGGCTGAACACGTTTTGTCTCCACACCAAAAATGCTCGAACGGGAAACACAACATTTTTGAAGCCACAACACAGATTCTGGACAAGATTGCATCGCTTAAACATAGAAGGCAGTCAGCCACGCTGGTGTCATTCGATATGGACCATGCGTTTGACCGGGTGAGGCATGACTTTCTCTACTACACCCTCACACAGATGAACTTCAACCCGCAGCTGATCGACTTTCCACGGAAAATCTATGCCAACTCCTTCTCAAATATTTTGATAAACGGTAAGCTGTCCAGATCGTTCCAAATCAGAAAATCAGTCAGGCAATGCTGCTATTCGTGCTGTACATTCAACCACTGGTCGACAAGCTGGCAACAATTGGAGCGGCAGGTAGTCTTCTGAACGTGTATGCAGACGATATCAGCATGGTGGACGCGGACATCAACAACTTGGCTGAAGCTGTTAATAGAATACGAGAGTTCGAAGAGGTATCCGGTGCTGTCCTGAACCTGACGAAAACAACGGCAATGAACCTGGATCAACTTCCAAGATTCGCTGACAATTCTTGGTTTAACGTTCACCGACTCCGTCAAACAATCCATTGAGTTAACTTGGCAGAAAACTCTAAAAAACTTAAAATGGAGACTCTGGATGTGCAAATCCAGATCACTGAACTTGCTGCAGAAAGTAATTCATTTGAATACCTTTGTATCATCCAAAATTTGGTACCGTAAAACGGGGTGACTTTGATAGCCGGGGTGACTTTGATAGGTTTGAGATTTTTCCGAAAAATGAAGAGTACAAATTAAATACGTACGGAATGGTAGTAAATCATACTGAAAGTGGTAGATAAGTATTCAAAGTACCTCAAGAAGAACTTTTCATAAAATTTTGAAATGTTTGAAAAGTTAGTTAACTATAATTAAGAAAGTGTTGATGAATAGCAATATTTAAATCTTCTCAAATTGTCATGTTTTTGTCAACGAACATGAATTTGAATCGGAAAACGGATTGCATTTTTGGATTCTTTGGTCAATTTTCCGCTAGGAGAAGGTAAAATAAGTTTGTAAATAATAAATATTATGTGTTTTTGAAACAGTAATCGAAAAAATCCCTTGTTTTATAAGCATTTTCAGTTGAACAAATTTCATATAAAATGTGAAAACTTTTGATGTCTGCTTCTAATTCAGTTTGAAATGCAATATTAATCGATAATTTCATAACCAAAACTAGTTTCAACGAATTTCAGGCAAATTTCTAACTTTTGAACCATATTTCCTAAAATGTATATGTATTTTAATAAAAAGCTTATAAACTTAGTTAACTAAATATAAACATTGATTTTTTTCCTTGAAAACTATCTTAGCAACCTTAGTAATGGTACATTTGATGTAAAAATAAAGTTTGAACACCTAAAATCTGATTTGAACAAGAAAAACTATGACTATCAAAGTCACCCCGGAATTCAAACTGAGAATTTTTAACGTAACTATTATTTTAAACACTATTGAAATAACTTTTTTTCAAAAATGGTGTATGGACCTCATGTGGGCTACCCCAGTACATGTTTTAAAAATAATAGTCTTAAGAAAAACCTTACCAGTTGGAAAATATTCCAAAAATAAATTGAAATCCTATCAAAGTCACCCCGGTTTACGGTACGCTGCCTCAACGTTTCCGTTGCCGAAAAAGTACGAGAAAGATATCCTCAAGGAATACCGAAACTTTCTGTGGATAGGACACAAACAACCCATTCGTTTGGAAACTTTGTTCCTGCCTAAGGAACGAGGAGGACTAAACCTACACTCGCCAGGATTGAAGTCTACTGCATTATTAACTAATAGAATGCTGGCTAATCAAACTCTGCTTCCTTTTTTTAGTGACTTGTTGGGCAGTACACCTGTTCTGCAAATTCCCCGCGCGTTAGAAATCTCAACACTTCCAACGCAGATCATCCGGCATCACAGTTCAATCGGAATCTATAAGGAGCTAATCGATGGAGAGAGTGATCCACCGATACTTGAAACTCGAAGGCAGTGGAAACGGATCTTCAAAAATCTAGCTGATCAACGAGTGGCTTCAACCCTGCGTGCCAACTGGTACATAATTGTGCACGAGAAGATTCAGCATAATGATTTGTTATACAGACAACAACGCCGAGATAACCCGGACTGCAACGAATGCCCAGGCGTAGCGGAAACACTAGAGCATAAATTGTTCAAGTGCATAACAGTTCGCACTGTATGGAATTATGTTCGTTCCTTGTTAGGGAATCTCGATCCACGCTTACAATGTAAGCAAAACGCATACTTTATGTTTCCATCATTACAAGGACTATCAGCGCCAGTAGCCCAAAGAACCAAACACATTGTAGCTAAATATCTGCATTTTGTTGTAAGTAATCCTATTTCTAATGTAAGTGTAGATAATTTCAAACTTGAATTGTAGAATAGCTTTTAATAATTGTACCAAATAAACACTGACCAGTTAAAAAAAAAAGTAAGCTATTCCATTTATGTATTTATGTTGATTAAAATGAATAAATGCTTCGAAACAACTTGTTAAGTCCTTATGGCATATATTGATACCTGTATTATTATTCGTTATACATTATATAATCTTTATTTGTTTTCATTATATTATATAACCCATATCTTCTATCTATCTATATATATAAAAAATTTCGACGGTTTTGTTCGAACGCGCATCAGTTGAGTACCGGAGGTCGGATCGGAGCGCTCTTTGCTGCGTTGGGTTCGTATAAGCCTAAGGAAGGTTTTTACGCTAATAAGTTGGCACTTTGGCCACTCTGAGACCGATTCCGGAACATCACCGTTTGTATGAGAAATGAAACGAAAAACTAAATTTTGATCATAGGAGGCGTCAAGATATTTTCAAACAAAAAAAAAACAAAACGTCAAAACGGAAAAGTTTAATGTAGAACGTGGTAGAAAATACAGTTTTTAGTAGGACAAATAATCAAACTAAAAAAGGAAAGCTGTTTGGTCAGTCGAAAAAACTAAACCTATTTGGCAGGTGGGTTGAATAATTTTTAACTGACTAATAATTATTTAAGTTTTTAGAAAACAAACCCGGCAAAAAAAAGATAAAAAGGAAAACAAAAATCAAAATGAATTCAATGAACGTTTGAAGGAGGAGGTCTAACGAAAAACCAAATGAGATTAGTAAAACAGTGATGAGATTAATGTTGAACAATTGAGAAAAAAGAGGAAAAAACCTAAATAGGACACATCATGAAGCAAAGAATAAAGATTAAAAAGTCAAAAAAAGTGTAGACAGAACAAAAAGAAAGAACTTGCAGTTTTTGTCCATGACAGAACTAATTTAGTTGTTTATTTAAGGAGAATCATATGGTTTTCAAAATAGTAAACGGTAGAACATGCAAAACTGCTTTTTGAAAGAAAAAAAGTAAAGGTATCAGAACTGTTGGGATAGTAACCACAAAAATGAATAGAATAGCATGAAAAAATTGACAAGCATAAGAATCTCAAATTAAAAAAAAGATGGAAAGATAGAAACACAACTCGGATTAGTTTTTAAAAGGACGCAAGAGCCATTGACAAGCTAAGCCTTTTTTGCATCGGTACTCGAACTACATACGAAAAACCAATTTCAAAAATGCTTGAGATTGTTCATTTACACGTCTTCCAAGTGCCCTAAACTTAAAACAAATGAAAAATTGTTTCATTTTGGAGAAAACCGAAAATTAGTGCCGGAGGTCACGGTGGCTCTTACGGCATTTTGAAAACTCACCCGAGAAAAGAACTGATTCGGTATGAGAAAAAGATAAAATAGATAGACCAATTTATTGCATCAAAACAAAACACAAAGAGCTTAATCAAAAGATGTTCGGATTACAAAGTGGACATTTTTCAAACAACAAACAAAAAAGGGCAGGACGAAGTTTGCAGTAAAAGAAAAAGCGAATAAGAATAAATGTGATAGTTTTAGTGTAAACAAAGAGAACGATAAAGAAAGGCAAACGATAGAAGTCCAAATAAGATGTCTAAACCCTAATCAACGAAAAAAAGAAAAATCATGTTCATTTAGGAATCTGACTGAGAATATTTGAAACTATCTTAAAATAAACCCTAATAAGCATCCTACGAGTTTTTTTTTTGCGAAGATAAAGTTCAAGTATAATTAAAAAAAAAAGTAAAAGGAAACTAAAAAACAAATGAAATAAGGGCAAGACGAAGTTTGCCGGGTTCACCTAGTTAACATATATATTTCAAACGCCTAACAACCCCCCAAAAAATACTAACCCCTCTCAAAAAATAATCCCAGGGCCTTCATATATTTTATGGACTGGATGAGGGAGTCGTGGATCGCCTGGCCCAAGTCACATGAATGTCATTGTCTATTTAATCATACCATAACAAATGGTTGGATAGAGAATGATAAGCTTTTAAGGTCCTTAAGATATAAGTCGGTTACTAACCAAACCGTCTCAGTTGAAACATACTGCGGTCATGGCCAAGTCCTGCCAAGACGGGGGTACTAATACATACATACATACATACACAAGCAATGTTCAAAAATCCAGAAGACCTCAACTTGGTATTGAAATGGTTTTATTTTGAGATATTATTTTACCCTTGGAATAACATGGTTTGGTATTGTTGTGCCCTTCCACCTACAAGACTTTGGCATGTTACCATCTGGGTAACCAAGGGCACATTTTGGTCGCTGTTGGTATTCCCGTGTTATTTACCCCTGCTCGGGATCTCACCCAATTGCCCGAACTGTGGAATACGCGGTAATTGAATGCCCCCGGTTCCAAAGTAGTAGGTAGATCTTGTTGCTGGGATGTGGTAATGACATATCGCCAGATAACCTGACAGACAGAATGTGTCAGAGCGAGGAAGCATGGGGTGCAGCTATAACGCAGATGATGCTCAAATTACAAGAGAAGTGGCGCACGGACCAACGTGCGTCCCGGAACGAAGGGCCCCTGGCTCAGTAGTTCTGTTGATGTATAAAAGTTGATATATAAAAGGTGATATATAAAAGTTGATATATAAAAGTTGATATATAAAAGTTGATATATAAAAGTTGATATATATAAAAAAATGTTGAAGAGGCGCGCGATGATAGAGCGTGCCTCCCGGAACAACCGTTCCGAAATGAGAGCGCAATTAGCGCTGCTCCTCCCTGACGTAATATCGAAAGACAGTTCCGGGGAGGCTTGAAGGCTTACCGTGATATTAGGGCGGGTACGTCCTATGCAAAAGAAAAAAAAGCCAGGTTGGCTTAAGTGGTTAAGCCAAATTGGCTTACACATCGTTAAGCCAAGTACACTTAAGGGATGATAAGCCAAGTTGGCTTCCCGAGCATGGGTAAATAACAAGGGAAATGCGTAATAATACCTGTCCCTGGTAACAATACCAAATTTTGGTATTCCTGGACCCTTTAAAATTTGTCTTGAGGATTATGCAAGAGCAAAATGTGGTATCATACCAATTTAAGGTATTGTTTTGATATTGCAAAATTGCTGAATTTGTCAATGGTCGAACACCACATTTTGGTATTCTTTTGGTATTACCGTAATCTGGGGTGAATCGGGACTACAGTCTGAATAGGGACAGCAGTGTTTAGAGCACTTGAAGCTTTTAAATTTGGAAATGGATGAACACATTTTGTTGGTCTGAGTCTGTTCTAATCGAAACCAACCAGAAAAATCAAAATATTGTGATCCAACATGGTTAAAACTGCTGTCCCAATTCGCCCCATGTGTCCCAATTGACCCCAGTTTACGGTACAGTATTTTATAAAATTCCTCTGAAACTATGGAAAAATTTTTACCAATTTTGACAAAATTATTAATTTTGCGCTAAAATATTTCTCAAAGCGAATGCTTTCATAGAAAACCGGAAATTTCAAACTTGATTTTAAACATTTCTGATATACCCCCTAAAGAAATGACTTAAAATTATGGAATATTTTCAAAGTCAGGATGGCACATTTTGGTATTATTTTAATATTTAAGTGTTTTATCAAATTCCTCTGAAACTATGGGAAATTTTTGACCAATTTTGACAAAATAATTAATTTTGCGCTAAAATGATGTCTCAAAGCGAATGCTTTCATTGAAAACCGGAAATTTTAAACTTGATTTTAAATATTTTTGATATACCCCCTAAAGAAATGACATGAAATTGAGGAAACATTTTTAAGTCAGGATGGCACATTTTGGTATTGAAAGGTTTCATCAAATTCCTCTGAAACTATGGGAATTTTTTTTTATAAATTTTGACAAGATAATTAATTTTGCGCTAAAATGACTTGAAACCCAAAAATGTTAAAGCTGATTTTTTGTATATATAGCCACAAAGATTTTTTTTAAAAACGTTGAAATTTCTCTAAGTCGGGATAACCAAATACTTTGAAAAACAAAAACTATTGAATTTTGGTGAATTTCAATCCAGTTTCATTTTAATAACACATATTTTTCAATCTTGTTATTTTTCAGAATCTTCAAGAACTTCAAGCACAGGCCGTTCATCAATGACAAATGCATTCGATGTGGTGAAAAATATCACTAAGAACAACATGGAATCATCAGGTGAGTAGATTTGGCTGTTGCATATGGATCATTTCCGTTTTTGCACTAACTGCAACTGTTGCACTAAAAATGGGCTCAAAAGTCGAGGCCTATCCGGAAGAAGCTACCTCTGCACATCCTGCTCGAGGACTTCCAGATCATCGAGAATCCAGTAGTAGCCGAGGATGAACAGCAGGCGCCGCCTGCACCACCGCAATGTCGAGCCAGGGTTCGACCACCGTCGATTCTTCGCCGGTCTTCTAGGATTCGCCGTATGCCGGAGAGGTACAACCCGTACTTCTACACCTTTTTTTTTGTAAAAAAAAAGTTTATTTAGAGCATAATAAATTGTACATGGTTTACATAGAATAGCATAAGTTTTGTCGATAAATACAGATTATTTGAACAGCTATACCAAAAATTGTTTATCGTTTACAATAAATATTATTAGAGTTTGTTCTTTTTCTATCTTTGAGCTTCAATGGCGCGTCTTCTTCTTTTTCTGGCGACCGGGTCCTCGTCGGCCCGAATTGGGCGCAGAGCCTCCAGGAGAGATATCACTTTCGCTCTCTGAGATGGTGTCCAAAGATGGCGATGTCTTCGGATCCCGGATGGGAAAAGGGACCTTGAAATTGTTTTCCAAGATCATGTTAGCAGGCGTCAAAGAGATTGGCATCTCTTCATCGTTGCTCTCTTCGTTTCGTGAGTTCTCGATTTGGTGTTCGTTGTCTTCTCCAGTGCCGATTCCGCTGAGCTCGTTCGTGATCTCAGTTGAGTGATTCGCCAAGATCGTCGCGCTGTCGGTCCCCGAGATACTGATGCAGTCGATTGGATTTGTTTGTGGTGGTGCAGTTTGCGTTTGCAAAACCGTGGTGGAGGTACCTTCGTTCACCACACCAGCGTAACTTTGTGGTGCAGTTGTCTGTGCGCTTTTCAGTCTTTCGCTGAGGTCGGCCTTCTGGCCGAGAAGTTTTTTGTTTTCAACACATGACATCGCTATGTGTTGAGTTAGTGTGCAGTGTCATCACCGTAGTGCCGAAGAAAGGCCACAATTTCGTCATCGGTGACGTTTTCGGAGAGATCGTGGATCTTGACCTCCACTCCCCCGTCCTCCATCATCAACCGAACTTTGACCTTGGTTTTGTTAATCACGAGCTCGTGCTTTTCGTTGTGCATAGCAACAATGTCTTGAGCGATTTTCAACTCACTGCACTTAACATGTGCGCAATTTTGCGCATGGTTGATCTGGAGCCTTTTCACTTGCTCTGGCCTCAAGGCCAGATTAACGTGCACAAACTTGTGTAGCTCTTCAAATGTTGGGCGTTTTGGGAAGTTCGATAGAAGCACCTTGAAGGTGTTCTCACGAGTTTGCACTTGAGACATAGTTGTGATGGCGAAGCACAAATTAATCACAATTAGATGATTTGAGGCGAAAACTCGATTCCACACCCGATGGTGTGGAAAAGAAAGCAAAAAACACTTGAACAAAGGAACTCTGGTTTATGCGACTGGTCGCATCAAGAGTACGATGCGAACTACACCTAAAAGGGGAGGTGTTGGACCCCTAGGAACAACCCTGGATGCGACCCTGGATGAGCGACACTGTCCTGTTGACATCTGTTGCGTCTTATTCCGAGTTTGAATCGCAAAATAAAAGTCGAATTGAATCTCCAAATTACAACCGCGTGTATATTTATTTTCTCTGCTTTTCCCTAATGACAGTTCTCTTTTTCCCCCAAGGTGTGTCTGGTATTTCCCGTGTGTGTGTATTTGTGTTACACTCTAAATTTAGTTTCATCAGAACACAACAATCTTTCCTTCTTCTGGTTTGCTCGAAAAGTATCCGTTTGACTTCAACTCGCTTCCAGCTCCGTATCGCCCTCTAGTCTCGTTCTATTCCAGCTGACATTTCAACTTTATAGCCGCTGCACGACCTCCCTGTGTGAGCGGAGCGCACGCTTCCCTATTGATGTTCAGTATTCCGAGCGCTTCTGACGTCTTCCGACCCAGCAAGCAGCAGGTTCCGTTTTCGGCAACGTAGAACTTGGCAACAGTGGACGTCCTCTTTGTTGCCACTTCCGCCGAGAACATTCCAGCAACTTCAACGGGATGGCCAGAATACGAAATCAAAGTTTTCTTTACCAAAGGCTTTTGGGACTTGACGCGGACTTTTTCTTTCTTGAGTTGCTCCCAGGTTCGTCGGTCGATTACGTTAACGCCGGCACCCGAATCAATCACCAAGTTAGTTCGAACGCTTCCCACAGTGCAGGCAACTGTACCTTTTCGTCCTGGCTCTGTTGCAAACAAATACTGGACGCTCTCCTCCTCCGAGTCATCACTTAGCTGCTCCAACTCGTCCGAGTCCTCCGAATCACTTCCGTGTCGACCAGTCACCTGCCGCAACCGCTTTCCCTTCGTTGACTTGTGCTTCTTCGTCTTGCAGCAATTCTTAAAGTGTCCCACCATGCCGCAGCGCTTGCACTTCTGGTCTTTCGCCGGGCAGTTCTCGTCGTTGGCGAAATGACCCAACTTGCCGCAACGATAGCACTCCCGGTTCAGCCGAGTCCTCGATCGGATTTTGTTTACCTCCACACCGCTCTCCACCGGTGCTGGGCCCAGCGCCGAATTGTTCTTGTGCTTTCCGATTGTCTCCAATGAACGACCAGCTTCAACTGTTTCGGCCAGAGTCATCTGCGGCTTATTTAAAATCTTCGCGCGCAGATCATCCGACGCGCCTTTCTCGAAAATCTGCTCCTTGATTTCGTCGTCCAAGTGGTCACCATACTCGCAGAGGTTGCCTTGCTCTCGCAGCCGGAGGCAAAACATTCGACGGGCTCGTCGCTGGCTTGGATTAGGTTTCGAAATTTGTGCCGCTCCAGCGGGAGACACTTCATCGGCAGGAAGTACTCGTCCAGCAGCTTCAGCGCCTCTTGAAACACGTCGGAGCCTGCCGGAACTTCCGGTTCGTTATCGCCCTGCAAGCTGAAGTACACATCCTGCACCAGTGGTCCAACGTAGTGGAGGAACTACGACTTCTTGCGTGCGGCGATTGTGACGTTGTTTACGTCCAGGAAGATTTCAAACGAGCGTTTCCATTTCTTCCATCGGGCGGAGACGGTGGACGTGTCCCCGGGAACTAACGGTGCCAAACCTGCGCTGTTTCCTCCTTCCATCTTCGTCAAATTTGAACGAATTGAATCCTCCCTTTTGTCGTCCGAATTGGTTCCTTCTCCTTTCGGCTTTGTTTATGTTGTCGAACAGCTCCCTTGATTGTCCCGACTTCCGCGCCGATTTAACGTTTTTCCACAGCCGAATTCAATCCAGATCACTTCCACGCTTCTTGTGGTTCGTTTTTTCACTCGTCGCCAAATGTTGCGTCTTATTCCGAGTTTGAATCGCAAAATAAAAGTCGAATTGAATCTCCAAATTACAACCGCGTGTATATTTATTTTCTCTGCTTTTCCCTAATGACAGTTCTCTTTTTCCCCCAAGGTGTGTCTGGTATTTCCCGTGTGTGTGTATTTGTGTTACACTCTAAATTTAGTTTCATCAGAACACAACAACATCCACGACCGGAAACCGGTTGTCATAATCCGCGAGCTCAAGAAGACACACGCATAACTTTTAATAAATTTACGATCTACAATAATTGCTTAATTATTTGTCTCCACTCGCGTGTATCATTTCTCGAGTTTTTTTTTGATTAGGTCCTATAAACATATGAAAGACAATGGTTTATTGGTCCTTTTCAAAAAAAACTCTGGATTTGTTGTTGCACATTGCAACAGATATTATATACTTAAATCATTAGTCATTACTTACTTGAATCATCAATCGTGATTTCAACAATAACAAAAATTAAAAACATATCCTATAGAAATGATAAGCTATTAAATTGAACTTAGAATTAAAAAATAAATAAAAATGTGCAAAAAAAAAACAAGATTCGGGTAAAAAACGTGTCGTACTTTTCATGTGGGGGGGGGGGGGGGGGGGGGTTGGGCGGCCAAATAATTTTTTTGCTTTTTAAATGTTTTTGTTAAGAGCAATCGGTGCAGTAGGTATCCCTCGTCGACACGGGAGCCAACTGTTAAGTACATTAGTTCGATTTGTCACATTTGATAGATGGTAAAGGAACGTCAAGTTCAAATTCGCTCCGTCAGCCTTTTCTGACATCAGTCTATTAGCAATCTCTTCAACAGTAGACGTGTACAATTAAGGTAAACTTATTATTTATAATTTTCTTGAATTTATTATAATCGATTGAAATTTCAGCACATCTATTGGGTTGCTTACAAATAAGAGTTCGTTCTGTAGTGGTTAGAATTATAAACGGACACTAAATGTAACTATTCTCTATCTTTCTTAGCCGAGGACGGCCTCTAATAAAAATCTATATTTTAGCTTCGAGCTGAACTGAACTGCAACTAGCGTGTTCTGCTTCCAGGATTAATCCGAGATCTAATCACCACGTACAGAAAACTCGAAGATTTACCGCAAATCATACATTTGATAGGAATAAATCATGAATCAGCGTCCAAACACCCGGCAAACTCGTTCGCAAACGAGAGCTGCTCAGCAATTACAGCAGCAAGCAGGAATTAACCTCCAAAGTGTTTACGCTGCAGGCGAGCCCGCAGCTCGGCCCGCAGTCTTTGAAGCCTCAACAGTTGACATCGAGGGCGGAGATGATATTGATTGCGGGAGTTGCGTCCGTCCGAACAACGCCGAGATGTATATGGTGCAATGCGGGCAGTGCCAAATCTACTACCACTTTTCGTGCGCAGGAGTCACCATAGATACGGTGTACCTGAAGCCGTTCGTTTGCAAGACCTGCGCCCAGTTACGCCCGGCAAGAAATACCCCATCAGTGCGTTCTGCATCGAGTGTGAGCGTGCGCAGCTCGCAGATTTCCGCGGAACTGCGGAGAGTAGAAGAAGAGTTACAACTAGAAGATCAGATGTCACTGCTTTTAGAACGCAAGAAACAGCTGATGGCCAAAAGACATGAACTGTTGAGCCAGAAGGGAGACGCCAAGTCCCGTAGCAGCGGTCGTAGTAGCCGGACGGCCACGGACAGAGTCCAAGATTGGATAATGGACCAAGGAATGGCCGAGAATTCCGGCCATGGCATCGACAAACCGATGACCGACCCTACCGAGTCTATTAACCAACTGTATGGAAATCCGGTGAACCAGCTTAACGCAGGGCGAACTTCAACGCCCCTGACCAAGGAACTCGGCGCCGTCCCGAAAGATCGCAGACAGTCATCGGAGGCTGCTTTCGGCGTTTCTAATTTTCCGAAACTACCCGGGATACCGCCAGTGGACAATCAATCTGTTCTGGGTACCAAGAAAACGCTCCTGGATAAACCATTCCCGAAAGGTGCTATTGGTAAACTCTTTTTACCTGCGTCGGCATACGAAACCTGGCGAAGTGAAACGAAACGGACAGCTTTGGACAAGATTCCGGAGAAGGCCGAGGGTCAACAGCGGGAGTTAGAGTTGGCCGAAAAGGTGAAGCGTTTGGAAGAGCAACGCCGGCAAGAACATGCTTTGCAGCGCGATCGAGAAAAGGAACTGAATAAGAAACTACAAGAAGCTGAGTACGAGAAACAGGAGCTTATCAAGCAGAAAAACCGGGCAGCAGCCGAAAATGAATACCAGCAGAAGTGTTTTGAGGAGGTCCAGCAGGAGCTGAACGAGCAGATTGAGGCGTTAAAACTTCAGCAGCACGGTAACGAGAGCGATCAGAACCCTCCGGGAAATTGGTACGACCGTGAACTGTTGAAGCTGCAGAAATCGCGTGACGACAACGCCACGAAACAACTTCCACCGCCCGGTGCCCACAACAGCTTGCCGTCTATTTCGGGAAGGAGTGGTGACTTTCCGAACCCGATAGATCTCAACATCAGAAGCCCCTGCGGCGGACGCTCAAAATTATCCATGTCAACTGCGGAACCACCTAGCTTCTCTACGCGACGATCGAATCCGGTGCCACCAAATCTTTCACGAACTGCGTCTCCGCCGCCCGCACCTGTGATCACAGCTCAACAGCTGGCTGCGCGTCAAGTAGTGTCCAAAGACTTGCCAGACTTCTTCGGGGATCCGGCAGAGTGGCCACTGTTCATCAGTAGATACAACCACTCAACTCAAACTTGTGGCTTTACTGATTCCGAGAATCTCCTCCGTCTGGACCGGGCAATCAAGGGTTATGCGAGAGAGATGGTAAGCAGTTTGTTATTGGATCCGTCAACGGTGCCTGAGCTGTTGTCGTCGTTGCGACTACTTTACGGTCGACCGGAACAGATAGTGCACAACCTGATCGCTAAAGTTCGAGCTACACCGGCCCCGAAAGCAAACAAACTCGATTCTCTGGTAACGTTTGGATTGGTTGTACAGAACCTGTGCGGACACCTGCGAGCTATCGGCATGGAAAAACACCTTTCCAATCCGACCCTTCTGTGCGAGCTGGTTGAAAAGCTCCCCGACAACGTAAAGTTTAACTGGGCTTTGTATCAGCATCAGCTGCCGGAAGTTGACTTGAATGCCTTTGGTATTTACATGTCACAAATTGCGACGGCTACGAGCGGAGTTACTCTCTTGTCTACACCCCCTAGAGCTGTACGAGACGACCGTCCAAAATCGAAGGAAAAGGCGTTCGTTAACGCGCACGCCGAACAAGAAGGCGAGTCCAGTGACGGTGAGAGCAGAGAGCCTTCGAAGGAACGCTCGTTTAAAGCGTGCCCGGCATGCGGAGTCGACGGTCACCTGACGCGAGACTGCGGTCATTTCCAAAGGCTGAGCTTGGACGATCGCTGGAAGGTGGTGAAAGAAAATCGGTACAGTCAACCCAACTACAGTTAAGCGGTTTGTGATGGACAAAGATTGTGGGTTCGAGCGGTTACTGGGTATGGTTTGGGTGCCGGATGAGGACGTGTTTACGTTTCGCTTGAACTTCCGGAGAGACCACGCAAAGTTGCTGACCGGAGAGGAGATCCCTACGAAGCAACAGGCACTGAGCATCGTGATGAGCATTTACGACCCGACCGGATTCTTAGCTGCATTCATCGTACACGGCAAGATTATCCTCCAGGACGTCTGGCGATCAAGCGTGGACTGGAAGCAAAAAATTCCAGATGAACTGTTCCAGCGTTGGAGACAGTGGATCGCGCTCCTTCCGAAGATAGAAGATCTGAAAATACCCCGTTGCTACTTCCCTGGTTACCACCCTGACAGCCTGCGGTCACTGGAACTTCACGTCTTCGTCGATGCAAGTGAATCGGCATACTCGGCCGTCGCGCACTTCCGACTCGTGGACGGAAAGCGCGTACGCTGTGCTTTCGTGTCGAGCAAAACGAAAGTTGCACCATTAGAGCCGCTCTCCATCCCGCGGCTCGAGGCTAACGCAGGTGTACTGGGTGTTCGTTTGCGCAAGTCCATAGTGACCGGCCATTCCCTACCCATCACACGGACTCGTTTTTGGACCGACTCGAAGACGGTTCTCCAATGGATTAGGTCCATGGACCTTCGGCGCTACCGTCCGTATGTGGCCTTTCGAGTACACGAAATACTGTCCATGTCAGCGGTCGAAGAGTGGGGGTACTGCCCATCCCGTTTGAATGTGGCAGATCTCGCCACAAAGTGGGGTAAGCAAGGCCCACCATTGGATATCGCCAGTCCGTTTTACCAAAGCCAAGAATTTGTATACGATGACCCTTCTGAATGGCCCGAACCCTGCGACGAGATGGTGGAACTTGCGCCAGAAGAACTAAGGTCGGCATTTGTATTCGCGCACTTCGTTTTGAAGCCATTGGTCAAATGGGAGCGATTCTCAAAGTGGGAGCGGCTTCTCCGTGCCATGGGGTACGTGCATCGCTTTATTGATCGCAAACTGAACCGAGCGAAAAAGCCGTGGCCAACCGATTTAACGCGAGAAGAGCTGCAGCAAGCAGAAAGGAGCCTGTGTCGAATAGCACAATCTGATGCATACCCGGACGAAGTTGCTACTCTGAACCAGAATCAACGTGTTCCAGCCGAACAACGGCGACCCTTGGAGAAATCAAGCAACATCGTGAAGCTCTGCCCGATGCTGGACGAAGCAGGAGTTCTACGAGTAAAAGGCCGATTTCGTTTCCTACGACGCCAGGCACCCGGTCATCCTTCCCCGAGATCATCCAGTGACAGCGTTGCTTTTGGATTACTACCATCGGCGGTTCCAACATGCAAACAATGAGACCGTTGTCAACGAAGTGAGGCAAAAATTCAGCATCTCGAAACTGCGGGTTCAAGTGCGTCTAACACAGAACAACTGTGAATGGTGCAAGGTGTACAATTCAGCTCCAATCGCTCCGCAAATGGCCCCACTGCCCCGGGCTAGGCTGTCTCCGTTTTTGCGTCCTTTCACATTCACCGGAGTGGATTACTTTGGACCATATTTGATCAAAGTTGGAAGAAGCGTTGCGAAGAGATGGGTAGCACTTTTTACGTGTTTGACAATAAGGGCCGTTCATCTCGAGATCGTTGCGGGTTTGTCAACTGACTCATTCAAGAAAGCTATGCGGAGATTCATCGCGCGCAGGGGAGCTCCCCAAGAAATCTACTCGGACCGCGGCACGAACTTTATTGGAGCAAGTGGTGAGTTAGCAAAGGAAATCGTTCTGAACATCAACCAGGAGCTGAGCAGCACGTTTACGGATGCTCACACGCAGTGGCGCTTCAATCCCCCGGCAGCACCGCACATGGGAGGCTCTTGGGAACGGATGGTGCGTTCTGTGAAAGTCGCTCTTGGAGCCATACCAACACAACGAAAGCTAGACGAAGAATCGTTGGTAACCATGCTGACAGAGGCGGAGTACATGGTAAATTCCCGCCCTCTCACGTTCATCCCTCTAGAGAATGCTGATCAAGAATCCCTTACCCCAAATCATTTCCTGCTGATGAGCTCGAGCGGCGTGCAACAGCCGGTGAAGGATCCCGTAAGCGAAGGCGCTGCTTTGAAGAACAGCTGGAACCTGATTCAGCACGCGTTGGACGAGTTTTGGCGTCGATGGATTAAGGAGTACATGCCGACACTTTCGAGACGGGAGAAATGGTTTGGTGAAACGCGGCCGATTAAAGAAGGAGATCTGGTTTTTGTAGTTGACGAGGGAACGAGAAATCGCTGGCAGCGAGGACGAGTAGTGCGGACGCATCCGGGCAAGGACGGGCAGGTTAGACGCGTAGATGTGCGAACAGTCAACGGAGTTCTACCGAATCGTGCAGTCGTCCGATTGGCTCTACTAGACGTAGCTGTTGATGGTGACGCCGAAGAAACACTTCAGGCGACACGTGGGGGAGAATGTTAAGAGCAATCGGTGCAGTAGGTATCCCTCGTCGACACGGGAGCCAACTGTTAAGTACATTAGTTCGATTTGTCACATTTGATAGATGGTAAAGGAACGTCAAGTTCAAATTCGCTCCGTCAGCCTTTTCTGACATCAGTCTATTAGCAATCTTTTCAACAGTAGACGTGTACAATTAAGGTGAACTTATTATTTATAATTTTCTTGAATTTATTATAATCGATTGAAATTTCAGCACATCTATTGGGTTGCTTACAAATAAGAGTTCGTTCTGTAGTGGTTAGAATTATAAACGGACACTAAATGTAACTATTCTCTATCTTTCTTAGCCGAGGACGGCCTCTAATAAAAATCTATATTTTAGCTTCGAGCTGAACTGAACTGCAACTAGCGTGTTCTGCTTCCAGGATTAATCCGAGATCTAATCACCACGTACAGTTTTTTTCATACAAATTTGGGTAAATGTATGGTATTGAAATGGTAAACGTCGATTTTTATGACTTTTCATGTTTTTCAATAGTTGATTGTATATAATAAATAGTATTTTCATACATTTGCAAGTACAACAGAATTGCGTATATATTATATTGCAAGTTTATATTATTAAATTATGGATAAGCTAATACATGATAAGCTAATGTTGATTGTATATAATAAATAGTATTTTCATACATTTGCAAGTACAACAGAATTGCGTATATATTATATTGCAAGTTTATATTATTAAATTATGGATAAGCTAATACATCCCCACTTCAAGGACATAACCCCTCCCCCCTCTTTCTTTCACCCCCTCCCTCCCCTCCTACCCTCCAACAAAATTTTGTTAAGCGTAATAAATTCATTTTAAGTCAAATATTTATTATTTACTGCTGTGTGTTTCTTTTTGTGAGTCCATGCCATATAACTTGACCCTTACGGGCATAAATTGCGAAAATTTTAATTGTTAAATCAAATAACAGAAAAATTAATTTTATTCAAAAAATTAATTATGAAGTAAAACGATACAATACAAAACATGTTCTTACTAATCCTAATGTTCTTGTTCATGAAAATTCATTTGATTATAGAGTTTCTGACGGCTTCAGGATTTGTTAAAGGTACTTTTTATGACGTTTTGTACTAACCAACATAGAACTTAAATGTGGATCAGTTTCATGGATTGATCGCAGAAATTCATCATGCTAAGTCAATATTCTGCTGAATACTTTTTTCGGAGTCAAACTGAGATTCTCCATTCTCCAGTTTCGCTTGAGAAACTTCTTTACTTTTTTACTAGGGGAACAGCATCTAATTCCAGCGTGCCTCTAATGTTGGCAGGTCAGAACTTTGACATTCAATTAAAGCTAATTAAAAGCGTTTTCAACTGAAATCGAGTGATAAATAGCTCAATAAGAAGTGAGCAAGCAAGTTTCTATCAAAAGTTTTGCAAAATTAGTTGCTTAAATAGTTAAAATCAGCAAATTGGATGGAGTTAGGAGCGAGAGCTTAACCTGCCAAACATACGAGAATTTCCCCTACTTTACTTCTTGAAACCAGGTACTGATTTTTGAAGCGACGATGCCCACGAAGTAGGTAGCAAAGCAAGTAAAATAAACGGGCGCATATGTAGATTGCAGCAAATTTTGATAAAACGTAAATGTTTAAAATGGCATATCTCCGAAAACGCAAAAAATCGCAGGCTGGAAATTTCAGCAATGTTAGATTATGATCCAATCTTTCAAGTGATCTTAGTTTCATGTTTAGCATCGGTTAGCAAAAAAAAGTACTCGATTAACAAACACAAAAAAATAAGTTTTGTCAAAAAAATGCTCCAGTTATTCGATGAAAACTTCAGTTTTTGGTTTGAAAACAACATTTATCTACTAATAGTTTCAAAGTTTATCTCATTACCTTTCCAATGTTGTATAATTGTCCTAACAACATAATTAAAATGGCTGAGCTATGTTAAAATTAAACAATCAGCCTTTTTTACGAAAAACGCTGGTTTTTTACTCCAATTTTTGACTTTCAGCTTTCGTATCTCCGTAATGAACAAACTTAGAGCTTTGAAAATTTGGATTTTTCTTAGTTAGAATGTTTACTTTCGAGAAAAAAATACCAAAAAATATTTGGAGAAGGTCACTTTTTTGAAACTTGGCCACCCAATGTACCATAGTGCGTACGCCCCATATACACTGACCGGTGTACGCCGATGAGCTTAGGTCAAAAAAAGAAGAAGTAAAAACAAAAAGAAGAAGAATGAAAAAAAAAAATCAAAAAACAGGTTAAAAAAATTTTCGGTTGATGAGTCGGGCCCACCATATACGCATACAGTTCTTGGTGCAATTGTACACGGACAAGGCCAGGGTCGGGAAATGCGAGAGAGTCGGCCCTTGTAGTAGCGGGGATGAACTCGGGGTTGGGGGTACGGGGACTTTCGTTCAACACCGATGCATACGTCCGCTGACATGATGTTCCGATTTGCCCCGACTTGTGATGCAGGCGGTTGGAGATCATTTTTATTGCATACAAATTTTAAGTTGTCTTTTGGGGAACACTCTGCTTTCTCGTACCTATAGGGGAGTCAAGTTTGGTGATGGAGGTCCTTCATGAGCGTATATGAAAACTCCATCATTGAACCGGGATCGTCATACGCGATTTTATGGGAGGTGCGCACTCGAAGTTACATACACGTATCTACCACCAAGAGCGCGCGCCAACCGTAGACCGGTGCCCCGTATGGCCCGACGAAGGTGGGCGAGAGGAGATAGGGACGGAGACGGAGAGAGGAATCGGAGACGGGTTCGGCTGTTCGGCGGGAGCGCACGAAAGTGTACGGACGCCCGAACAAAGAGGTGAGGTGTGGTGTGAGCGAGACCGTGTTGTTAACATTGTAACCGTTGGTTACAATTCTTCAACGAACCTTCACTTTTCTACTTGATTCCGTACATACAACATCACACAATACATGGCAGTAGAAGGGTTTTCGTGCCGCTGTAACGAGATAGTCCTTGACAGCGATAGGGCAGGACTACTCGAATTGGGTGGAAAAGAAAATGGAGCTTTTCCCCTCCCGTTTGGAATTCGAGCGGGAAATGTCTTCTTGGCCCGCCGATGTTTAGCATCGGCCTCTTTTGCCATTCAGGCGTCCGTGTGTTTAGTCGTGTCCGTTGTACCAGTACCGTCCTCTTTGTGCTGTGTACGTTTCGCCTTCCGGAAGTGGAAGTGCCCACACGGAAGTCTAGTTCCGTCGGCGCGACGGCACACGGGTATCCGGTGAACCTAGCCTTGTGAGTGCGCAGGAGCCATCGGCTACGTTTTACGTCAAGCACCGACCCCAAATCTCTGGCGCGCGGCGCCATAATTGTTAAGGAGATTATCCCCTCTCGGCACGCCCAAATCAGTGGACTCTGGGGCTGCCGAATCCGCCACTGAGGGAAGACGCCTGCCGCAAGTAGGCCCAGCAACACCCGCTGGCCTACCTCTGCGTTCCAGCTCAACCCAGCAGCTCAAGCCATCCGGAAGTCGACGACCAACCAGCAGCTCAAGAACATCCCCCCCCCCCACGGGATCGCGGCGGCACAGTCGAGGGCGCTCCTGTGACCGGCCTTGGGGCAGGTGAACGCCGAAAGCGTTCGAGAGTTCGTGTGGAGTCAGCGAAGCCTCGCTGCGAGTCCAGCTGCTGATCGGTACGTTGCCCCTGAAGTGCCCCACATTCCCCACACACACCCACACCCTACACTATCCCAGAAATACACGTTTTATTTAGAAAATTGTGGTTCTTGATTTTTATTTCATCCGTGTCTCACTTGAATCGCTGAGTAGAAATGCCGACCCTGAGTGATGAGTAGTCAGTAGCTTAGGTCTACGACTACCTGTAAGTAGATGGTCTCTGCCCTGAAAAAGGAATGAGCTAGTCCACCTTGATACTGAAAAGTCATGAGTTTCAACATGGACGTCATACGTGGTTCTGCGGAGCGGTGCGCACTCGGAGATGTATCTACCACCAAGAGCGCGCGCCCATCCCAGACCGGTGCTCTCGTATGAGCGTACGTCCACTGAGACTACCCGACTGTAGAGGGTACGGACACGACGGGAAAAGGAATCGGGGAGAGGTACGGCTGTTCGGCGGGAGCGCACAAGAGAGAGTACGCGAACGCCCGAACAGAGAGGTGAGGTGAGGTGTGAGCGAGACCGAGTTGTTAACATGAACGTCATAGGTCAGTCAGCGATCGTATCGAATATTACGTGTGACTAGTGCTCTAGTACGAACGAATGGGAACCTATTTGGGAACCTCCAGTACGAGGGTATCGAACCGTGGCTTTGAATGAGGTGCAATGCATTGGGATGACATTTGACTACCGTAAACCGGGGTGACTTTGATAGCCCGGGGTGACTTTGATAGGTTTTTCAAATGCCCGTCAAATTAATATCTAAACATATTTGAGAATTTTGAGTATGTAAGCATTAAGGGATTGCTTATTAACGAACATGTTTGCAAAAATGCGACCGTTACATTGGTTGTATCAAAATTAGTAGCCAAATCAAATTTCTATCAATGTCACCCCGGACTATCAAAGACACCCCAGTTTACGGTACATTTGATTGACATTCGGGTGGCATCCGATGTGGTGAGACACCCTTGCATTTCCTTGTTTCGCTCTTCTCTCTTTTTTTGCTCTCTTCAAAGAGATCTCTCCTAAAATATTCGGAGCAACCGAGAGAAAACGGGAGCAATTGGGAGGAATCTGGAGGAATGTAGAGCAACATAGAGGAAAGAGCTGAAAACGGTCAAAATTGAAATTTCAGAGCAAACGGGAGCAAAGTAGAGGAAACGGGAGCAACCAGAGTAACTCTCTTGCTCACTGTCTTGCCCCGAGTTCCCAAGTTAAGCATCGCTTATGGTTTAAATTTGACCTGGTAAAAGGTAATTTTTTTTTAATCAGTAGGTCAAATTTTGTGAAGCTACATTGCGTAGTTTTTGAGATAATAATGAAAAAGTAAATTTCTCAGAACAAATGAAATTTCTTACTACCAAATGAACAGCGCCATCTATGAGAAATTTTGGCCCGTCCGGTAATCCATTGGCCTTTACTCCCCTGACTGACGGACGGGGCCGACAACGGCCCGAAAACCGCCGGACGGCTCGACCAAACGGCCCGAATTCCGTCGGTTTGTCCGACGGAATTCGGGCCCTTTTCGTGCCTATATGCAACACTTTGTCCGACGATCGTCGAAATCGACGTTTGAGAAAATCGACGTTGACGGGCCGTTGTCGGGCCGTTTTCGGGCGCTTTTGTTGTTCAGGTTGTCCTGCCATTGTCGGACGCTCACGTTTCGGATTTAGGGGTTAATTTAATGATTTTATAGATAGAAAAGTCAACTTTATTGCAAATAACTTTATTTTTCTTTATAAATATCGATAACTGATGTATTTTTGTCTTCGGTGTGTTCTTGAAAGCCTGTTTTGATCCATAGAAGCAGCTCTGGCATGTTTTATTTTTGTCTTTGCCTAAGAGAAAAGGTAATTTAAGAAAATATGAAGAAAAAAAAACAAGCAGATTAAGAATTTACCTCTTTCTCCACCGCATCACCTAATTGACTGACAGCTGCTTATGCCTGATGATGGCCGAATCCACGCCGATTAAAGTTCCCTGGTGGTTCCTCCGGAGAGATCAATTTGTCCACCGCGGCCGGATTCCGTCCAGGAAAAAACATGTTTGTTTGACTTGTTCCCACTAGTATGATTTTAAATAAAATTTAATGGATTTGGTGAAAAGAAAAACTGTTGAAGAATCCACTTAGTGAAAAACAATGATCGGTCATAAATTTTATCACCGCCTGCTAATTTTCTATACGCCGATCAAACGCAGGACAAACGCTCGAAGATGGCAGGACAAGATCGATTTCGAGTAGATAACGCTTCGAATCGCACGACCGCGGGACTTCTGTCTAACAGGGTCCTTTAATTGACGACAACCTCGCGGTGGGTTGTTACGGTGGAAAATTTGCTACCTAGGTGGGAAAAAACGGAGTTTTTTTAATAGCAAATTTTATCTCGGTATTCATAAGCTGGGATCAAATTTGATTTGCACCCCAGCTGTCGATATGGCCTAAACCCAAATCACGTTTCACTTCACTTACCAAAATATCCCTGACACAGG
Source organism: Culex pipiens pallens (assembly GCF_016801865.2). NCBI lineage: Eukaryota > Metazoa > Arthropoda > Insecta > Diptera > Culicidae > Culex > Culex pipiens. The sequence goes on along the minus strand of NW_026292843.1, from coordinate 16,424 downwards.
ACCATATCCAACACTTGAAAAGTGCGTCAAAAATTGTTTTAAGGCAAACAATTCTACAGGGTCTTACAAGGGTGACTACAAAGCCAAGCTGATTCTAATTTTTTTTTATTTTAGTTCTGCTGATAAATTAACGATGGTTTTAAAATAGTTACAGTTCAGTAGTTATAGTTCACATCAAATATAAACGATGATTTTGCCGCGGAAGACGCAAAACAGAAGGGCGCATGTGCATCAAAAACCTATCACCCCCTTAAATGAACATACTACACCCTTGCGCATTAAAACCTCCAAATTAGTTAGTTTCACGTCACCAACTTTAGGATTCTAAATAATGTTTAGTATCAAAGGTTATGGCATTTCAGCACTATTTTGAAATGTATCCATAAATCAATTTGGGAAAACAAAATAATAACAATACATTTTTTTAGCCAAGATTTGAATCAATTTAATCAAGATACACATAACAAGTTCATGAAGTTTCAAAATCAGAAGTACCCAGGACATAGTGAAAAAGTGAGTACCATTAACTGTAAACGTAAATATTCTCCTTCATTGGAAAATTGCAAATTACTTTGCAGAATGTACTAGCATTTGTTCTGAGCACAATAGCGCTTTGAACAAGAGCAGAATGTTTGAAATTGATTTTCTAACGCATTTTGAAAATGTTGGTTCGCAGTGCATCTGACAGAAAGTATCTTGTTTTAAAGCTCGTCCTAAAAAAACATAGCTGATTCATTGAGTCAAAGTAGATAAAAAGTTCAATAAAAATGTGAAATCTTTTGCTATTATCGCGTTATGCTCAAATTACCATAAAGCGATTTCCTTGGTTTTTAATTTATATTTATTCAGATTTTCTTTTCCGTGTACATTCATTCAGTTAAAAATAATAATATTGAGTGTCCAATAGCGATTCCCAATTTTTTTTTTTTGGAAAATCGTATAGCATGTTATTGTTATATTCATTTTTTTCGACAATTTCACAAAACCTGCTAAGAAAAAATGGAAAATCTTAAAATTTCAAATAAAATGATGGTCCACAGAGTAAGACAGAGTTCGCACTGCCACATCGCAGGTACGCACGCCTGCTACCAGCAAACATTAGGGAGCCAAAAAATTCAATGACATTTCTTCGGACTGGGCACTCTGGGCTACTCTGTGGATGGTCTCTGGTCCAATAAACAAGTTAATGTGTCGATTTGGCCTTTAAAAACCTTGTTTTCAGCTTTCCGGTAGCTTTTATGTCGACTTTTTGCTTATTTTTTTTCAATATTTTCCCTCGGTATTGAACACAAAAATTTCCTCATCTGTAAGGATACATGCATCTTGTAGAAAATTTTCTACTGAAGATTTTTGTCTAAGCAACTTTGAAGTCTCATCAACTCTCAACAATATTAGAGGAAACTAAAGCCTAATTTGAAGTGCACTTTTTCGATAATTTGTCAATAACATGCAGCAAAATGCAGCTTTTCTGTCGACCCTACTATTTTTAGAACCATATTTGGACATTATCTGGCTATTTCACAAGTAAAAGTAGTACTTTTTGAACAAAAAACCTTATTTCAAGACTATTTTATCCAGAGCAGAAAAACTCTGCCTCCAAATTGCTTGTTCCATGATTGTGGGATGTTATTGTGCCTACCACAATTATGAAATATCTGAATTTATCTGATATTTTTTATAAAAAAGTTGTCAGACCATTCATAACACATAACTAAGCTTGAGTTTCGTTGGTTTCAGTGCGTGAAGTCATTAATCTGTAAAAAATGTGTACTCCTGGAGAGAACTAAAGTTTGTTTACATCCGTAAGGAAAAAGTGTTCCGAATTTGTGGATTTCAAGGGTCAAAGTTTTTCTTCAAAAACATTATTTAAAAGTAAAAATGCAGCAAGTTCGATACTGCATTCTAAAGATCGCAAGAAAAGCTTTCAAATGAAGGTAGAAGCGAATCATTTAGTTCCATTATCGATTTTCTATGATTTGGCCGATCTGTAAACTGTTCCGACTGTATATCGCATCTGTTTTTAAACATAATTAGCTCATCCTCTAATACTAGCCACCTGATGTTGTTTTCTCATGGCACACTACGTGCTAAATCAATGAATTACTTTTAGTAAATAACTCATGTATAGAGTATTTTACATTTAAGCCAATCGATGCACGTTTGCTGCATTTCCATGGATAAAAATAAACAAATAACAAATCGATGCCTCTGTGCTTTCTTATGCTCACAAGAGAGCACAGATGCATCGAAATATAAGGTTTGATTGTACGGGGATGGCGATTGTCCACGCTCCATACAAAAAAGTTTTTTAAGGACAATTCACCACGAGGGGTACACAATTTTCATGTCAACATCCTCATTAGATATTTGAAACAGAAAGGGCACCGAATTATTAAATAGAATTACAAATAACTAGATAATTTGGTTTAAAATATAAAAAAATATTTAGGGGCGCCAAAATCAATTGTATGAATGTTTCTACCAAAGTGTTTTTTGAAAATTCATACTTAATGCTCAATTTATTTTTTCATCAAAGAAGGGGCTCTCAAGTGGCAGAAAGTTAAAGGAGTTCTAGTAGAGCTTCTCAAAATAAATACACGTCAAAGTTTGGACCGTGGCTTAATGGCTACGGCTCCCGCCTCATAAGCGGGTGGTTCAGGGTTCGATTCCCGACCGGTCTCCTTGAAATTATTCGACTATAATTGAACTTTGAATATGAACAAAAAACGCGTGGAATCAGGTGGGATTCGAATTCACACCTTTGGATTGGTAGTCAGATGCTCTAGCCACTCGGCCACCGAGGGGTTGACACCCCTTGAGTGAATTAATCCGTAGTGGTGAAATAATGTCACAAGGTCATTTACTATATAATACAACAATCCCTTTCCCAACGATTCCCCTACACACACAACACACCATATTCTATAAATAACTCGAAGTGGTTGGTACGGTTTGTCCCCACTTCTTCTTCTTTCCCCGATGATTCCATGAAATGTGGGTTCCGTTCATAGAATCTGTCTCTTGCGGATAATGCAACGCAGTAGGCCGGGCCGCTTTAGTGAGTGTAATACATTTCGGGGGTCCTCGAAAGTACTGCAATCATTAATAATGACAAGAAAGAACTTGAGGCGTAATCTAACCATAAGTTCTTCCCGGATGCTTTCTTCGGACTGGCTGCGCTTGTGTTCGATTAGATTAGATTAGATTAGACGTCAAAGTTTGGACCGTTGTATAATGAAGTTTAAGTCATACCTTCCAGACTAAAAAATTGTCCAACTACACTGAAATAAAAAAAGTACCAAATTACTAAATTCTAGGAATTTTGCCACCTTTTCTGATTAAGTAATCGAAAAAACCCAATTACTAAGAGCATCATTACCGGTGCGTTGCGGAAATTGTTGCTATTCTATTAACCCGTAACGCTTCTATTTTAGTTTAGTCACCCGGTTCCACACCGGTCGTTGTCAAATTGGGTTAGCAATTTACTAGCCGGCAACCTTACCGGTGGTTGCTGAACACTTGTTCGGCAGTCAAATGAAAAAGTTTCGAGATCGTTGTTTGAAGAAAGTATAATAACTTTAATTCGCTATCATCGTTTCAAAGATAAACACGACTATTGACATTTTGAGGTTCATGAGTGACCTGACCACTCTCCAGGTTGTCCCGGTAACCCCCAGGGATGTTCCGGAGGAGGGACAATTCCGGAATTGTGGTCCACCGGACATGGTTGGTACAAAACTTCAATGTTTTGAAAGATAAACAAGAATATCAACATTCGGAGGTCTATGATTGACCTGACCACTCTCCAGGTTGTCCCGGTAACCCCCAGGGATGTTCCGGAGAAGGGACAATTCCGGAATTGTGGTCCTCCGGGCATGATGGGTATTAAATTTCATGATTTTCTAATCTAATCTAATCTAATCTAATCTAACCCTAGCGCAGCCAGTCTTTCGAGGGCATCCTGGAAAATGCCTTAGGTTGATTGACGCCTAGCATCCTCTTGTCATTATTAACAATTGCAGTGCCCCAATGCAATAAATTGCTTTGAAACATCACAAACGTTAAAGCGGCCAGGCCAACTGCGTAAAGTTTACCGCAAAGATGATTCGTTGAATTGGATTGAGTTTGAGCACGAATGTTCAAACAACAACACATTTCTGAATCTACAGGGGAGGAAGAAACGTGGGGATCCCCCGCTCACGTTCCTGTTTGTTTAGGCAATTTATCGTTGGGAGCACCATGCTAAGAAGTTTTGGTGCTCCGGGACCCTCTAGGGATGGGACACTGTATTTCCACAAATGCCCTGGACACTACTTGCCGTGGTTATAGCGCCACAACTCGCTTCCTGTGAATAGAAAAATATATGGGTAATTTAAATCAAATAAAAACATGAGTAAAATTGGCAACCCCTTTAACCCCACTCTCAATTTTTATGTTCTCAGTTTTTTTATGAATGAAGTATATCTTAGCTTACCTTTTGATGTAGTCGAACACCTGCATTAGCAGGAACGGACTTACCTAGCACCACAAACCTTGTTTCACCAACACCGACTCACCAAAGTCGGTCGACACTTGAGTACCGATGTAGATCCTCGTGAATGACGAAACGACCATCTTCCTGTCGTTGTATGCGTATGCGTGTGCTGCTATCAGTTGTGGCAACCAGCTATCGTTGAAGCACGCGGTAGCAGGATTACAGATGGAGTGATCTTCGCGATGATGGCAGCCGATTTTCTCAAAATTATGCTTAACTCCGGAAATCATGCGCACGAAACCCGTTTATTTTCACCATTACTGATTTTCCTTTTTACAAGCCAGAAAGATGGCTCAAACTGCACAAATACTGGCACAAATCTCATGCAACGCAGCCGCCACAAATCACAATCTCGTTTTTTTCTGGATTAATTTGCCTATCACGAAACCAGTTCCACTGACAAACTTTGAGCAGAGCAAGTCGTGCACTCAATCTATTTTTCTTAAAAACTATGCCCCCATAAAACTCATAACTATTTAAAATTTTGAACTGGTATGATCTTCTTGTTTCACTATTTACAATAACTTCAACAAAGTAAAATGATTTTAATCTTCATTTAAAACCCAATTAAACTGGTCACACTGCCAATCTGAGCGAGATGCTCGCGATTACTCTCTCTCGCACAAAAGCTGACAATCACACCGCACCTTCACTCGTCCGTCACGCTGCCGACCACTCAAAAACTGACAGCATATATTCCTTCCCTTTCTGTCCGCATTTTGGCATTTTTGAAGCGTAAGCTCACGCTCGCTCAAGTCACTCACACAAACACCCACGCACACGAGAAAAAGAGACATAAAGAGTACTCGCTCCCACCAACACCATGGAAAATTATGATGCTGTTTCTGTCACTGCTCGTATTAAACTTCATGATTTTCAAAGATAAACACGACTACGAAATGTTGAGGTCTATGAGTGACCAGACCACTCTCCAGGTTGTCCCGGTAACCCCCAGGGATGTTCCGGAGGAGGGACAATTCCGGAATTGTGGTCTACCGGGCATGATGGGTATCAAACTTCAGGATTTTCAAAGATAAACACGACAATTGACATTTTGTGGTCCATGATTGACCTGACCACTCTCCAGGTTGTCCCGGTAACCCCCAGGGATGTTCCGGAGGAGGAACAATTCCGGAATTGGGGTCCACCGGACATGATTGGTACAAAACTTCAATGTTTTGAAAGATAAACAAGAATATCAACATTCGGAGGTCTATGATTAACCTGACCACTCTCCAGATTGAAAACTGAACCTGATCACGATACACGAAACAAAGTTGTATTTAGGTCAATTTTGGTAATACGTTTAGTAGGCAAGTGATGGGGGTACCTTTTGGTAAATTCTGAAAAATCTATGGTTACCGAATGAATGTCATTCGAGGGGCAAGACACAGTTAATCAATTATCTTTACACTAATTAATTAGCGCTGATTTTAGTCAATTAGCTAATTGATTAGCGCTGATTTGATATTCCATTCCCATCTTACATTAAGTAATCTTGTCGTTGAGAAATGTCATTTTGACAGTTTGAAAATAATCTTTACTTTCGTCTGAAACGAAGGTTTCTTTAAGTAATTTGTTGTGAGGTTTCAACCGGTATATGCCGGTTCCGGTTACTGCCGGAACATGGATTTCGACGTGGCCACAACCAGCAGCAAACTCAAGGCTGAGGCCTGCATAATCCGGGCAAGTTTGGCTGCACAAGAAGGAGTCCAAGGACAAGGAGCTGTCGGCGAATGGGACACGGCCTCCGAAGCAAATGGAAGCTGCCCTCGACGGATGTCCAACGAACGCTTCAGCTTCCCCCACGGGGTGTCCGGCCCAAAAGTCCGCCTGTTTCTCTTCCACAAGCTGTGCCCAGTTAAAGAAACGCATCCGGGACATGTGAGGCTACAACCGTTACCGGGCCGGAAGAATGAAAGAAAGCGGCATATGGCCTTGCAAACAATTAAACTTATGTGAGGAAGATTGTTTTATTTGGGGCTTCTTTTTTATCCTTTGGATTTTTTTTATGCGTTTTTTTTCCTTCCACCGGTTTTAAAACCAGCTACTGCATTTCTTGTTGGAGAAGACTACTACAACGGGAATGATCGAACGGCCGGAACCTACGTTTTACTTCCCTATCATGAAATGCGTGATGACACAAATGATTCAACAACCGTTCGAGCTACCTCCGGGAGAACCTTCTTGGAAGTCGTGACGTTGGACGAGCTAGATAAAGTATGAAATAGTGCAGCACGCTTTTGCCGTTGGAGTTGATATGATCGCCAATTCGCGTCCGGAAGCGCAAATAACCAAATTATGAACATCGCTCGAAAAAGACCAAAACCACTCCCCCTTACCCATTCTTCCCCCATAAAGTTTATTTCATACGTAATCATTACATTTGAATATTTTTTTGAGGTTTCCCCTTAGGATGTGCTCTGCTGTTTTTGGGGGTCTGCCGGAGTGATGCATTCAAAGTCAGCAGACTTCAAGAGAGATCCGTTCGGCACGCGCAGCTTAAGCGGGGAATTTCTGTTCAGAATTACCGGTCGCATTCGTAACGCTGTCACCGGGATTGTTAACAGGTCGATCGAGGATTCGACGCCTCGGCTCGCAGTTACCTACATGCACGAACAAGTTAAGCTGAAAGTAGTGACCGTTTTCTTCCTCTTCTGCTAGCGTCTGTTCGATATCTCCAGCACGACCACAATCCGTTCCATGAGTCAGTCGGATCCGGAAGACAGGACTGTAAAAGTACTCGCAGCGAACCGTACGATTCTTCGTCGCAGCACAGCAACTCGTTGACCGAAATGTGTCAACTGATTCAGATTGCAGGACGCAGGAGGAACTCGTCATTATGCCCGTTCTTGCCTTGCCTTTCCAACGATTTCACAAGAACCTGCCTGCGTTTTCATCCGACTAGATTCTGCACCTCTTTGGCGTTCTACAAGCCACCGATGTCGGTTCAGGTTCTGTATGGGAGAGGGCGAGAAAAAGTTTGGAAAAATTAGATCATCGAAGAACTACCATTCTGGTCTGGAGGTTAGATTGGATAATACATGTTACTACAAATTTCCTACCTGTTATTAAAGTTTGTTGATAGTGTTTTGAGATGACAATTGCCTTCATCAGCTTGAAGAAGTTGCTAGTTTCATTTCGAGTTCCTTATTTTGGAATTTCTTCGCCTGCAATTCGCTGGAACTCTCAGTTTGCTCTTGATTTCCGGGAGCCCGCCCGTGGCCAGGACAGGTCACCGGGGAATCCCCACGAGTTCGATGGTCGCAAGCAGAATTCGCACTCGTCTATCAGCACAGTGTCGTCGTCAAAAAAAATCGTCAGCCCGCCGTTGTGGATGTTCCTTTGGTGTTGACGCGCTATTCTCGAGCGTTGTTTTTCGGGCGAGCATTCCGACGGCCTTGGAAGTTCGTCTGTTTGTTTAGCCGCAGCACCGTCATAGTCTTGATGTAAATAGACAATGTGTATCGTGGAGGTAATTCTGTGAAGACCGGCCAGGTAAACAGCGGTTCAATCAAATTCTTAAACCCGTCGTCAAATGTCTAGGATAAAGACGCTCAACTTACCTGCACTCGACCCAGTTCTCGCTCCTTCCGGAAGGTACAAAAACAGACCATCCTCTTTCGATGGAAGTTGGAAACAAAACAAGTTTCCTCTTCCGCCACCGGGAAAAGTGGACCATTAAGATTCGTGGCCGTTCCGGGCCAGGATGAACAAATTTGCCGCAGCAAACACATGTGCACGTTAAGTAAAAGTTTGTTTTTTGTTTTGACATTTTTGACAGATTTATCATCCTACCAAGATAATTCGAGAGGGTGGGAATGCGCTAGTTGATTAGTGTTACGCTAATCAACTAACTGATAATTTGTAATCAATTAGCCGAATATTGTAGTTGATTAGGGCATGTGTCTTGCCCCACGATGTCATTAGGTGTGTACCTTTGTCCCTCTCTACTCTACCAAGTGTGTACACTCCCTCAAACAGATCATTTGCGCCAACATTTGGCATCAACATAACTACTTTAACTGAGAGCAGTTTCAGAACTGGATTAAACTTTGGCATCGGTTCCGGCCTACTTTTTAGCAATACCGCCAACAAATCCTGTGGCCTTCGAAGAACCAGCCTGTTTCGAAACACTTCCACATTAGGACCAGGAACGTACACTTGGTGGAAAGGTTGGCGGAATCACTGACACCGTCTTCGAAGACGCTTATGGTACATTCGATTGAAGGCTAGTTCCGCACTGAGTGCCGCACTCAGAGCTGTCAAGGTGTTTTTTTTTTGAAGAAACTCGCGCTAGTTTCGCACGAGTTTCACCGCCATCTTGGAACCGCACTCGATGCAGACTACATGCTGAGCAAGGTTATGTTCAACGCGATGAAAAAAGCATTCCGGGGTGCGTGCATTGGAGTTGATTTCAATAAATCCATTCCTCGTCTGACGTACATCCGTCAGTAGAACCGGTAACTTTCCAATTGTTTACACAAAGATTGAGATTTTGTGGATCCCAGGCTTTACCGCTCGATAATCGCCGTCAGGTCAAATCACTGCCAGTCTAGGAGGGGAAGTGAAATTAGGGACTACTTATTTTAAACTCTGCCACTCAACGTACAGGTCCTTAATTCCATGGTACTTCGCAAATAGGTGATTGACCAGGAGCGAGCCCCAGGTTTCGACGAACCCATGCTCTCCGCAAATGCTGGCCCGGATCGATCGTAACATCATCCTCCCAGTTGATTTCAGCTAGAATGAACAAGTAGCCACTTGGTCATGAAAGTGGTCAAAAATAATTCCTTGTAAAATTTCAGGGCATTTGATATGTAACATGATGAGGTTCGAACCAATCCGCCAAATGACCGCACCCGGGTTCACGGGATCCGGCGGAATCGGTTCCGGAGTGGACAAGTGGCCACGAGCATCTTCCGTGCCAGCTGTCTGTCAACGAACTCTTCAAGCAGGTTCACGTGGGTCTCCTGAAGGATGTACATAACAAAATTTGCATGATTTTTTAAAGTCGTAGGGGCGCCCCCATTCAATTTTTCATATCGAGAATTTGCATGATTTTTTTAATTCGTCGGGGCGCCTCCAGTCAAATTTTTATATTGCATATTCTATTGAAAAAAAATAAGTCTTAGGGGCGCCTCCAGTTAAATTTTCATAATTTTCATAAAAATGTTTTAGTCATTAGGGCGCCTCCAGTCAAATTTTTCATTTCGATTTGAAAAAATCAATCAATTTTTCAATACGAATATGCAATATAAAAATTTGACTGGAGGCGCCCCTACGAATTAAAAAAATCATGCAAATTCTCGATATGAAAAAATTGATTGGAGGCGCCCTAATGACTAAAACATTTTTATGAAAATTATGGAATTTAACGCACCCCTAAGACTTTTTTTTTCAATACGAATATGCAATATAAAAATTTGACTGGAGGCGCCCCTACGACTTAAAAAAATAATGCTAATTCTCGATATGAAAAATTGAATGGAGGCGCTCTACGACTTTAAAAAAATCACACAAATTTTGTTATGAAAATTTGACTGGAGGCGCCCTTATGACTTAAAAAAATCATGCAAATTCTCGATATGAAAAATGGAATGGAGGCGCCCTAATGACGCACCCCTAAGACTTATTTTTTTTTTAATACGAATATGCAATATTAAAATTTGACTGGAAGCGCCCTTATAACTTAAAAAAATCATGCAAATTCTCGATATGAGAAATTTGACTGGAGGCGCCCTAAACACTAGAACATTTCTGGACGCGCCCCTAAGACTTAATTTTTTTTCAATACGAATATGCAATATAAAAATTTGACTGGAGGCGCCCCGACGACTTAAAAAATTCATGCAAATTCTCGATATGAAAAATTTAATGGAGGCACCCCTACGACTTTAAAAATCATGCAAATTTTGTTATGAAAATTTTACTGGAGGCGCCCTTATGACTTAAAAAAATCATGCAAATTCTCGATATGAAAAATTGAATGGAGGCGCCCTAATGACTAAATCATTTTTATGAAAATTATGATAATTTAACTGTAGACTTAGTTTTTTTTTTCAATACGAATATGTAATATAAAAATTTGACTGGAGGCGCCCCAACGTCTTAAAAAAAATCATGCAAATTCTCGATATGAAAAATTTGACTGGAGGCGCCCTAACGACTAAAACATTTTTATGAAAATTATGGAAATTTAACTGGAGGCGCCCCGACGACTTAAAAAAATCATGCAAATTCTCGATATGAAAAATTTAATGGAGGCGCCCCTACGACATTAAAAAAATCACACAAATTTTGTTATGAAAATTTGACTGGTGGCGCCTTTATAACTTAAAAAAAATCATGCAAATTCTCGATATGAAAAATTTGACTGGAGACGCCCTAAATACTAAAACATTTTTATGATAATTATGAAAATTTATCTGGACTTATTTTTTTTCAATACGAATATGCAATATAAAAATTTGACTGGAGGCGCCCTTATAACTTAAAAAATCATGCAAATTCTCGATATGAAAAATTTGACTGGAGGCGCCCTAACGACTAAAACATTTTTACTAAAATTTAACTGGAGGCGCCCCTAAGACTTAATTTTTTTCAATACGAATATGCAATATAAAAATTTGACTGGAGACGCCCCTACGACTTAAAAAAATCATGCAAATTCTCGATATGAAAAATTGAATGGAGGCGCCCCTACGACATTAAAAAAATCACACAAATTTTGTTATGAAAATTTGACTGGAGGCGCCCTTATAACTTAAAAAAATCATGCTAATTCTCGATATGAAAAATTTGACTGGAGGCGCCCTAAATACTAAAACATTTTTATGATAATTATGAAAATTTATCTGGACTTATTTTTTTTTTTTCAATAAAAATATGCAATATAAAAATTTGACTAGAGGCGCCCCTACGACTTAAAAAAATCATGCAAATTTTGTTATGAAAATTTGAAAGGAGGCGCCCTTATGACTTAAAAAAATCATGCAAATTCTCGATATGAAAAATTGAGTAAAGGCGCTAATGACTAAAACATTTTTATGAAAATTATGAAACTTTAACTGTAGGCGCCCCTAAGACTTAGTTTTTTTTTCAATGTTTTTGTTTTTATTTATTGTTTATTCGTCAAGCTTATGTAGACTACTTACAATTTTCTTACATACTAGATATTATTTCTATTGTACAGATTTTTTCGTAGTTCCGGTTTAGACATGTCAAAATGTATGTACTGTGAATTTTCATTATAAAAGCGCATCATTTGATTTAATGGCGAATTTTTTAAATTATTTGTCGTGTATGCAGTTATTCTAAAAAGTGGTGAATGTCTAAGATTACGGCTTGGTTCATGAATACTACTTGTTTATTATTGTGTTATAGTGTTCTACAAAAGTTAGTTGTGAGTCTAGGATGACACCTAGATCACGTACTACTTTGCATTTTTCTACTGGTTGGTTTCCTAATAATACTGTTATGTTTGGTGTTTCATGTTTTCTGCTGAAGGCAATGGAATTACATTTCTTTACATTCAATTGGAGTAGGCTTTTACTACACCATGTGTAGAAAAGATTAATTTCGTTTTGGAATACATGACTGTCATTGGCATTTCCTATTTCCATATACAATTTCATGTCGTCTGCATATACAAGTACGTTAATTTTTTTAAGAATGAAGGAAATGTCGTTTACATACAAGATGAAAAGAAGAGGTCCTAGATGGGATCCTTGCGGAACCCCAGAGGTGACGTGAATTGATTCCGATAGTACATTTTGGAAGCGAACAATTAGTTCGCGCTTAGTCAAATATGACTTAAGCCATTCCAAAAGATTCGGTTGAATTCCAATTTTCTGCAGTTTGAAGATTAATAATGGTATGTCTTTTTTTTAAATTTAATCCATTTGAAAGAAAGGTTGAGTTGTAGAGAGTTTTTTTTAAATTTATATTTATTCAGATATTCTCTTCCATGTACATTCATTCAGTTAAAATATTATTGAGTGTCCAATCACAATCGATGACTTTTCACCTCAATTTTAAATACTAGCAACTTTCATTTATTCATGAAATATTGTAGCTTTCGCTATTCAGTGATTTCAAATGTAGGAGGTCCTACATGTACAAAAGGGAAAAGGGATACCTTAAAACTAACTTATAAACTATATAAAGAGCGGATCAATGCAGCTGAAGACTGCAATGATTTTTGTCGAAATGCATCAATTATCTTATTGGACATAACATCCAAAGTGTCAACTTCGGCTAATTGATGAAGTTCACTGGTGCTGAACCAGGGAGGAAGTTTCAGAATCATTTTCAGAATTTTGTTCTGAATCCTCTGAAGTTTTTTCTTCCTGGTTAAGCAACAGCTTGTCCAGATCGGCACAGCATAAAGCATGGCAGGTCTGAAAATTTGTTTATAAATTAACAGTTTATTCTTGAGACAAAGTCTAGAATTCCTGTTTATAAGTGGATACAAACATTTAATATATTTGTTACATTTAACCTGGATACTTTCAATGTGATCCTTGTAAGTAAGGTTTTTGTCAAAAGCAAGTCCAAGATATTTCACTTGATCCTCCCACTTTAAATTTACCTCATTCATCTTTATAATGTGATGACTTTTTGGTTTAAGAAAATCAGCCCTTGGTTTGTGAGGGAAAATAATAAGTTGAGTTTTTGCAGCATTTGGAGTAATTTTCCATTCTTTCAAATAAGAATTGAAAATATCCAAGCTTTTTTGTAATCTTCTTGTGATGACACGAAGGCTTCTACCTTTGGCGGAGATGCTTGTATCATCAGCAAAAAGTGATTTCTGACATCCTGGGGGCAAATCAGGCAAGTCAGAAGTAAAAATATTGTATAAAATTGGACCCAAAATGCTTCCTTGAGGGACGCCGGCACGTACAGGTAGTTGATCAGATTTGCTATTCTGATAACATACCTGCAGAGTACGATCCGTCAAATAATTTTGAATAATTTTCACGATATAAATCGGAAAATTAAACCTTTTTAATTTCGCAATCAAACCTTTATGCCAAACACTGTCAAATGCTTTTTCTATGTCTAGAAGAGCAGCGCCAGTAGAATAGCCCTCAGATTTGTTGCTTCGAATTAAATTTGAAACTCTCAACAACTGATGAGTAGTTGAATGCCCAAGGCGAAATCCAAACTGCTCATCAGCGAAAATTGAATTTTCATTAATGTGCGTCATCATTCTATTAAGAATTATTCTTTCGAATAATTTACTAATAGATGAAAGCAAACTAATGGGCCGATAGCTTGAGGCTTCAGCAGGATTTTTATCCGGTTTCAAAATCGGAACTACTTTGGCATTTTTCCAACTACTGGGAAAATATGCCAAATCAAAACATTTGTTGCAAATTTTGACCAAGCTACTTAAAGTTGCTTCAGGTAATTTTTTAATTAAAATGTAAAAAATGCCATCCTCACCAGGGGCTTTCATATTTTTAAATTTTTTGATAATAGATTTTATTTCATTCAGATCCGTATTAAAAACTTCATCTGATGAAAATTCTTGTTCAACAATATTCTGAAATTCTATTGAAATTTGATCTTCAATAGGACTCAAAACATTTAAGTTGAAATTATGAGCACTCTCAAACTGCTGAGCAAGTTTTTGAGCTTTTTCCCCATTAGTTAATAGAATATTATCACCATCTTTTAAAGAAGGGATTGGTTTTTGAGGTTTCTTAAGAACCTTTGAAAGTTTCCAAAAAGGTTTGGAATAAGGTTTAATTTGTTCGACATCTCTTGCGAACTTTTCATTTCGCAGGAGAGTGAATCTGTGGTCAATAACCTTTTGCAAATCTTTTTGAATTCGCTTCAGTGCAGGATCACGAGAACGTTGATACTGTCTTCGGCGAACATTTTTCAGACGAATCAGAAGCTGAAGATCGTCATCAATAATGGGAGAATCAAATTTGACTTGGACTTTAGGAATAGCAATATTCCTAGCATCCAAAATTGCATTAGTTAAAGATTCCAAGGCTGAATCAATATCAGCTTTGGTTTCTAAAACAAAATCATGATTTAAATTGTTCTCAATATGATGCTGATACCTGTCCCAATTAGCTTTGTGGTAATTAAACACAGAACTATTGGGTCTGGTAACTGCTTCATGAGAAAGTGAAAAAGTTACTGGAAGGTGATCAGAATCAAAATCAGCATGAGTCACTAAAGGACCACAATACTGACTTTGATTTGTCAAAACCAAATCAATTGTTGATGGATTTCTAACAGAAGAAAAGCAAGTTGGCCCATTCGGGTATAAAACCGAATAAAGACCAGAAGTGCAATCTCTGAATAGAATTTTACCATTGGAATTTACTTTTGAATTATTCCAAGATTGGTGTTTGGCATTAAAATCACCGATGATCAAAAATCGAGATCTATGCCGAGTAAGTTTATTCAAATCCCCTTTGAAATAATTTTTATTTTCCCCAGTGCATTGGAAAGGCAAATATGCAGCTGCAATCATAATTTTCCCAAAAGAAGTTTCAAGTTCAATGCCCAAACTTTCAATAACTTTTAACTTAAAGTCACGTAACGTGCTATAAGTCATACTACGGTGGATAACTATTGCAACTCCACCGCCATTTCGATTCATTCTGTTATTGGTTATAACTTTATAATCTGGATCACTTTTCAAATAAGTGCCAGTTTTTAAAAATGTTTCGGTTATAACAGCAACATGCACGTTATGAACTCGTAAAAAGTTGAAAAATTCATTTTCTTTCGCTTTTAAAGAGCGAGTGTATCGCGCCGTCCACCCGATATTTTTCAAACACTGGAATTTCTTTTTGATTTAGAGTGAAAAACGCGGGCACGATCACTTTTCCTAACTTTTTATTGAGAAAGTTTAACGAGTTACAAAAAGTCAAACACCAAAACTGACACTAAACTACTGAACTGAGAACACTGGGATTACCGAGAATTAACTGAGGGCAAAATTTGAACTACATACTGTGACTAACTTAACACCGAACTGAACTCCGAACTGAACTACATACTGAATACTGAACCCCGATCGAGATTTTCGATCGCCTTTTATAGTGTCCTCTTAGTTCATTTGAGGACTTTGAAGATCCCCATAATTCCTGGAATCCTTTGGGTTCGGATTTTCTTGCCGAGACCTTCTGACCAATCAATTAGCGGGTGAGGTAATTATCCCCTCCATGTCCTAATTGATTGGTCAACGAGTCAAAACCCGAAGTGTCGCATATTGTCTTTCTTCTCCCTTTCTCTATCTCTCTCTCTCCCTCTGGCATAAGTACGTAGATTAGATTCGATCTCCTATCGGCTCGCGCATGGGCCATCTGTTTTTGCGCGTGTGAAAACCCGAACGCACAAACGACTTCGCCTCAGCCGGCCCTTCGTTTGATCTTGAAAAGAGAACTGTGAAGTTATGCTAACTGGGCCAAGTTCCCCTGGGGGTAATTTGGCTGTGGACTAATTATGATTTGAGCGACTTCACGGTTCTCTTTAATTTCACCACTGGATGAAATCTCCTCATCATGGATCAAAGTCCAATCGCACATTATTGCGTCGGGGATTTCATCTAAGGTGACAAAAAAGATGTGGGTCGCTACATACCCCCACACTTCCCAGCTAGATGTTCATCTAGAATAGGTGATCATCTACTGTCAGTTGATTGTTGGTTTCAAGGATGGTTCGATATAATGTTTCTTAGGATGCAATGTTTTGTTCCTTTATGATCTTATTTTTCTGTTAACAACTTGTGTTACAATAGATTGATTCATCTGTTCTACAATTAAGGAGTGGAGAGAGATTTATCAAATAGCTAAACATTTTTTTTTCCTATCCTTGGTGTTTTGATATTGGTAATTTTTGTGTACCGCTCGTAGGCTGC
>NW_026292842.1:0-88334 GCF_016801865.2 Culex pipiens pallens | reverse complement strand
AACACATATTTGCCCCCCGCGGTGGGCTTGTTTCGGTGGCAAATTTGCTACCCTAGCGGTGGGGATGACGAAGTTTTTTCAAGGTGGCAAATTTGATCTCGGTATTCATGAGCCGGGTGCAAATTTGATTTGCACCCCAGCGCTGGAGATGCCCTAATAAACTGTTTTTAAATTTTTCAATTCTCTTGTTTTTAACTTTTGTTTATTTGCGCACTAATTTTGTTAGAGTCTTTAAATAAGGTAATTTTGAAATTTTTAATTTCGTTATTTTAAAAATTTCTTAAGTTTTTTTTTGTTATCATGAATTTCAAAATTTTAAGGAGCTATTACATTACGACAAACAAACAAACAAACTCGCACTTTTGGCAGTTTGCCTGGATTTGATTGTACAAACGTCAGCCTGCATACATTTTGGCTTGTTTGCGAGTTTGGCAAACTATCAAACACGACAAAGTGCGAGTTTGTTTGTTTGTTTGTTTGCGGTAGTGTAATGGCTCCTTTAGTTTTTTTGTAATTTTGTAATTAATTTATTTTTAATTTTGATTTAAAAGGGATTTCTGAATTTTTTGTATAAATTTTTATATTTATTTTTTATTTTTTTATTTCTGAATTCTAAAGTTTTTTAAAGTTTAAGTCAGTGGTGTTAAAAAAAACTAAAAAGGAAAAATATAAATTTTGGACCTTTGAAAACCCTATTTTTTTTTGTTTTGACAAAATTAAATGAGAATTATTTCGTCCTTTGAATTTTATACATTTTAACACTCGACTTTTTCAGATTATTACGATCCAGGAGTGTAGCCAGAAAACCAAATTATCAGCTTTTGCTTTTTGGGTGTTTTTTAATACCCCTGACTCAAGGCGGTTTCAAAAACACCAAAAAGCAAAAACTGGAAATTTGGTTTATTGGACCTTTTTTTTAAAAAAAAACCTCCAGAATTGTAACAAATAAGGCTTTCTTGGGCCAGTGAAAAAAATATAATTTAACTCAAAAATGACGAACTCCTCATCACAGTGCACAGTGGTCCAAATCGCAAAATTAGGTGGAAATGGATTTTCCGAAAAAAATGGTGAATTTTTGGGCCTTTGCTGTCTTCAGAAGAGTTGTTGCAAATAGAAAAGAACAACTTCACGATTAGAGGGATTTTGAAAATCTAACTTTTCAGGTTTTTTTTGGGAATTTATGTGTCTTCTAGAAAGTTGTTGAGCTTGCCAATCCAAGTAACGTTGTCGAAGACACCAAAGTTTCATCTCGCATCTACGCCTTCTACGACCAAATTTAGAGAAAAAGTTTCTGAGCAAACCTTCAAAAATCAGTTTTTTGAGCGTAGCAATTCAGGGTTAAGTATTAGAGAAAAGTGAGGCTCTAAGCTTTCAAAGCTTAGAAAAAAATCATTTTTTATTTTTTGACACCTCAATTTTGACTTTGAGGGTCAAAAGCTACAGCGATTTTAAGGTAAAAAAAATGCAAATTTAAAACTTGTGTTTTTCTGTAAACACGAGATATCTTAATTTGAAAATGTCTGATTTTCAAGGGAAAAGTGTATGGGCATAGGAACCTCCTAACGAAATTTGAAAATTATCCAACTTTATTGTGTGGGCCCGCATAGCGCCCCCTGTCTATAGTTCGCAATATGCGTGCACGGGCATCAATCCCCTGTATCCGCACGTCAACACACACAGCTGTCAGCGCACGGCAGCACGGCCTCAGTTCCTATTCAGCAGCCATTCAGTCTGGTGGCATCTCGGCAACGCTCGGAGTCCTGACCCGTGGGAGCTAGGGTCTACACATTTATGTTTTCCCATGTCATTTGGTCGCTGAATTAGCCCTCAGAATTAAGCTGTTCCAGATCGAGCCTTTCAACTTCAGTGGACTGTATTGGGGGTTGAGGGAATCTTCAGCTCGACCAGAGCACACACACTTTCGGGAGGTCAACGACCTCTTCCTCAAAACACGGTCGAAGCAAAAACACGGCTTGTAGCGCGCACAGAACTTTATTTCGCGAGATCGGGCGGTACAAAGTACGCGGAGGTTCTGATGAACCGAGCCAGTTGGGTGTTGGCTGAAGACTTAACTTTATTAGCAAAAGGTAAACACATCAGACCCGTCGGGCACTCCCGTACGGTCTCTCTCACTCTCTCACACACTCTCTCATCACTCATTCTCTCTCTCACAATTCATCCCGAAACTAATCTAACATATAGGGTAAAGGGCGCAACGTAAAACCTAACTTCATTTCCAAACATAAGCAAAAGCGCAAAAATCAATTTTTGGTCATATTTTGGGTTTCTATGTAAAGTTATCATAGAAACCCAAAAAGCGAAGATGGCTCAAAATGGCTTTACGAATGGTGCACGCTCAAATGTCAAAATCACGCAGTGGTACAAACATTAGGAAAAAACGTTACTTAATCCACCGGAAGGTGGTTGCTGCCTTCCTCCTAAAAGCCTTGCAACCACACACTACGAAAGCTTTGGCTAACGCTTACTTAGTAAAGACACTATACATCTGAGTGCTGCCATCTAGGTATGATAAATTTAATGAACCATTTGAAAGCACTGCAGTGTTTGTGTGCGTGCACTGAGCGTAAAGTTCCGACAGCTATCCGCCGGAGCTTTCAAATTATGTAAATAATGACCCTTTTTAGTATCAACCAAAACAGTTTTTCGAACATATCTTTTAAAGTACTGCACCAAGCCGGATGAAATTTAAAAAAGACTTAAAGAACCTGAAGGCAAATCTAAAAACATAGATCCGGACAAAATCGGTCGAGCCAGTTCCGAGAAAAGTGAGTGAGAAAAAAAATTCTACGTCCATCCACACGCACAGACATTTGCTCAGAATTTGATTCTGAGTCGATATGTATACGTAAAGGTATATCTGGGAGGCTTATTTAAAAAGTTCAATTTTTGAGTGATTTTATAGCCTTGCCTCAGTGAGGTGAGGAAGGCAAAAAGGTGCGTCATGGAACTATTTTTTGTAATGCTGGTACCACTGCGTGATGTTGACATTTCGGGCGTGTACCATTCGAAAAGCCATCTTCGCTTAAATATCTGGATAAGTCGAATGACAAAAACAAACTTGCTAGAACCCAGATCTGCAGATCTGATGCAAACAAACCAACTTTTATGGCACTCAGAGTTTTGCATGTTTTGGTAAATTTTCTACGAGAAAGCCTCATAACATTTAGAATTTAATTATTATTTAAGTTGTATTTTATTTTATTACAGTAAATCACAAATAACAAAACTAGATATTACGCATCCTTCGTGTTGGCCTCAAGCACCACGTGGCCTTCACTGCGGCTTATCCTCCCTAGGTTTGAACGGATCGCTCCACACCCTCATGTCTGTAAGGAAGGTAATTGCGATAAGCATTAGCAAATTTTATCTGGAACTTGAAGAAAACCAGGCCGGACAACTTACTTCCAGGCTGAATTTCCTCCTGCTTAATATGGGCTCGGTTGACCTTTTGTATCCTTTCTGTAATTATTGAGAATTCGACTAGTTTGTTATTGAAAAGTTAAAAAATTCTAAAATACTCACTATATTCCTCCGGATTCATCATCGGAGCAATAATGATCGGGTAGCAAGCCAAACCAATAAATCCAATGATGCCGCCCACGAACAGCACGTAGTTCTTCCCACGCATCTTAATTGGAGCCATTTTTAACTGTTTTTGTATCGTTAACTGCAAAAAATCGCTTATTTTTACGAAAACAGCAATTTAAGGCTAAACTTGCTTACCAAAATTTACAGAATGTTATGCAAATCGCCAATCAAAACATACGACTTGTGTCCCGGTGACAGTTCTCGCTGTCAAAACAGCCCTCCCTGCGACTGAACACCTACTTTACCAACACCACATTTGTTTATCGCGAAAGTGTGCAAAACGTCAACAACAACTATTTTGCCAGACGCAACAAAACCCGAAAGTTATCCGTAGAGTTGTTTTCTCCGATCGCGATCTTCCCGATCCCGAATAAAGCGAAAAAAAATGACCAACGTCACGGTGGTGTTCGAGTACGAAGAGCCGGAGTACTGCCGGCTGTGTTTGGCCAAGCAAACCAACGATAACGACCTCACGATGATCGAGTCGGACACGCACGGGATCATCCGGGAGTTGCTGCAGATTCAGGTGCGGGAGGGGGTCATTCCGTAGCAAGTGGGGGCTTATCCTAGATTGGGCGTGTGTAAGCGAGAAATAAATCAGTCTTGTAGTATCAACGGAGAGGAGCCCGGCCAAGGGGTGACATTGTTTTATCCTGGGTTGGGTAAGACGTGTGACACCCCTTTGGCTGACTCAATGCCTCTTTCAGCTGGACAAAACCGACTCGGACGCGTTCATCTGCTCGACGTGCGTGGAGAGTCTGGAGGAGTTCCACAGCTATCGTACCCGGTGCCGACGGAACAACGTGGCGCTGCAGAAGAAGGCCGAGGAGCGCAAAAAGCAGCAGATTGAGCTCGCCAAGAGCGCCATCGCCAACACGAACGTGCTGGACCAGGTCAAGGACGGCGAACCGATCCGGGTGGTGATCCGGATGAACGCCGAGGGCAAGGCCAGCGTGCGGTTGCAGGTCCACTCGAAGCCGCAGATAAAAACGGAAGAGGTTCCTCCAGCGGAGGTCGAAGCGGAACCAAGCACGAGCACGGCCAGCACCAGCAAAGCAACGACTCCAACCATTCCGGCCGTGTCGGAGAAGGACGGCAAATCACCACCCCAGAAGCTGATCCGGCTGCCGATGCAGCCGTTCTACTTCTACAAAGCGACGGCCAAGTCCAGCTACGGGTTGATCTACGGCGGCTACCGGTACTGCGCCTCCGTGCCGCGAAAGCAGCACGTCTACTGGATGTGCGAACAGCGGAAGACGCACCGCTGCCAGGCGGTCGTCCTGGTGAACCAGAAATACACCGAGTTTCTGCTCAACTGTGGCCACAACCACGATCCGCCCCAGGTTGGGACCCAGCAGGTGTTCAAGGCGGCCGAGGTGCTGCCGTACGTGATGAAGAGCGAGCGGGCCCGGGAGGAGGTAACGCTTGGCGTCGCCTTTTCAACAGATTTGAGTACCTCTTCTTCCATTTTTAGCAACTCGCGCAAAACGTTGGGCCAAGAACTTACAGCAGGAAAAAGGTCGTCAAAGAGGAAGACTACACGTCCGAGGATGACGATGAGGAGTACTCGTCGGGCGATGATTCCGATGCGGTTCCCGCGGAAGTTAAGGAGGAAGACACTGAAGATCAGGAGGAAGAGACGAAGCCACCGGTCAGCGATGTAGCTGAAGCGACGAGTCCGGTGGCGATCAAAAAGGAGCAGGTTGACGACGGGGACGAATGTATGTACATAATTGCGGAGTTGACGTAAGATTTACGATGTTATTCCTTTTATTCATCTGAAAAAATAAAAGTATTAATCAAATCTCTGTTTTAACAGCGTTTATTTATGATTTGTTTTACGAAACATTCAAAACAGGCACTTCCCAATCACCGTATCGCTTCCTTCTGCTTCAACTTATTCCTAACACTTTTGAGCTCGTCAAAAAAGAACAACGTGAGCATCGAATGCGGTCCAATTCGTATGTAGTGCGGCCAGAAACCCTTGTACAGTCCGGCCACCCCTTCCGTCTTCAAAATCTTCACACAACAATCCACCACCCCACTGTAGTAGATTCCCTTGCCCTTCCCGTCCACGCCCTGATTGTACAACCTCGTAGCTACCACATCCGGCGGCGTCATCGTAACGGCCATCACCGTACCAGCAACCACCCCCGAAAGAACCGAAACCAACCGCTCCGACTGACCTTTATACAGCGGATGCCGCTGCAGCAGATCTTTCGTGTACCCAAAACCCGCCAACTGACCTCCACTCCCCAAAAACGCCCTCGGCATCGTCACGGAAACCCCCCGGTACAATCCCTGAATCCCGTGCTGCTGGTAGATCCCCCGCAGCGCACTCCACATTCCCGTGTGCTTGTGCTGATAACCGACGGCGATTTCCGCCACGGCTTGAGATTGCAAGTGGGTGCGCAGCATAAAGAACGGGCTCGACAGGGCGGATCCCACGAACCCACCGGTTCCGCCCCAAAACACACTCTTCCAGATGGATTGCGTTCCGTCCGCGCTTCGCGTCAGGCCATGCTCCAACGCCGTCGTGTACGTTCCCAATCTGCAAGGGTAAAATAAATTCAAATTCCACGCCCTTCCTTTTCTCAGTGCATGCGTGACAGCGCGCGCTGTCACGCAACACGCTGCACCAAGTATACCCAAAACTCCTTAAAGTTCAGTCTCTCACCTAATGGAATTAATTCCAAATTGAAAGCACAGCGACGGGGCCAACCCCTTCTGTAATGCCCAGTAGCCGTCGTTCCGCAGAATCGTAACCAAACCCTCGAGCACGTTTTTGTACGGCTTTTGGTACGTTCCCTTGGCGGCCATTTCGCCCTGCAGTTGCATGCGGGTTTTGATGACCTAGAATTTGAAATAACTTTAGCGTGTATACTACAGAGTCAAAAACTAAATCGCTATGCCACCAACTTCCAAGGGATTCGTGAACAAGGTTGCACCTGTGGCGGCGATTCCGCCCAGCAGGAAGTCGACGCCGTCCATCGTGGGCTGCTTAGTCGCTGTGCTATGAACTAGAAACTGATTATTTTATTTATCTTGCACACCGCTCCAACGAGCCACCGAGCACTCGAGTGCAATGACATAATTTTATTTACTGATTTCAAAACAAGTTGAAATAAATAAGTTATCTCTTTGGGTCTGTTTTGCTATGGATTTTCTTGCTTTGGTTGTGAATTACACGTTTAAGAAATATCAAATTAATTAAAAGTTACACGTTTGAGGGAAAATCATCATTTGTTGTATAAAAATGAACACTTTCACCCTTATTCTGAACAAAAAAAAATCAATAATTCTTTACAAAAAGCATCGAATATCAACAGGGAAAGTGCAAAAATGACAAAAATGATAACATCTCAACAAGCAAGAATCTTGAATTTTATCTGAAATTAAATTAGAATCTTATAAACTATATTTCTATCATCTTTTTAATTTCACATTTTTTTTACTATTCTTGATTCGTTTTTGAATTGGTGTTTTTTTTATTTTAGATTTTTTAAATTTAATTTTTTTTATTGCGGAATTTGTGAAATTTTAATTTCTTTATATTTTAATTTTTGAATATTATTTTTTGAATTTTAAAATATTTGTATTTTGAATTTAAAAAAATATTTTGAACTTTTAAATATTCAATTCTCATTTTTTTCCCTGCTTGAAAAAAAAATTAAGGCATTTGTTTATTTTACAGTTTAGAATTTTTAAAATTGTTGTAGTTTTGAGCTTTCGATTTTTTTATTTCTATATTTTTGAACCATATTTTTTTTAATTATTTATTTTTAGTATTTTTAATTTTTTTTAAATTTCTGAATCTTAGATTTGCTTTTTAATTGTCATGGCTTTTCATGCTGCTTTATTTTTTTCTTTTTGAGCTACAAAAAAAATCAATCATACAAAATTTCGAATTATTGTTCACAACATCTTATTTACGCGTTCCAATTGCATATGCAAAAAACAATAAACAGTATTTTCTCCAACTCATTACTTTTAAGAATTCACAAATTTTAAATTGAAACATTTAAACTTTCGAATCAGATTTTTTTAATGTTTGATATATTTTTTTTTATTTTTTTATTTTTTTTGCTTTAGTGCTTTTTTTATTTAGTTTTTTTTAATATTTGATTTTATGATTTTCATTTTTATAAAGATAATATTTTTTTTAATATTTGAATTTCTCAATTTTTGAATGTTTTAATTTCTAAATATTTAAATTTTTGGAATCTCTACAACATCCCTCCTCCAACGTGTCGATGATCGATGAATATAGTATACTTTCTTTGCGGATGATATTGCTAACTTGGAATCTGATGTCCTTGCAGAAATTGAATTTCAGAGATTTTTTTTTGTTTAATCTCAAAATTCAAAGTATAGTTTCGAAGTAATTTGTAATATTATTGTTTCAGAACTTTTGAATTGAAAATTTCTGTATTTAAAGTTTTTGTATTATTTAGTTTAGAACATTTAAATTTGGAATTTTAGAATGTATGATTTTTTGTTTTTGTAGATTTGCTTTTCTAATCATTGTATATTAGAATCTTTGAATTTCTAAATGAACCTTAGTGATTTTTTAAAATTGTCAATTATTTTATTTTAAATCTAAAAAAATATTTTTTATTTATTTTATTACTGACACCTTTTAAACATTTATATTGTTGCATTTCTAAAAATCTGAATCATTGAATTGGTAATTTTTATTTTTCTGCCGAAAAATTAATGGTTTATTAACGGCAAGGCTTTTTCTTCTGTTTCATTTCAATCTGAGCCTCGTTCTGAGCAACAAACAAAATCCGTCTTATTATTTAATTTTTGTCCTTCCAAAATTCTACGTGTTTAAATTTGGCCTTATGGTCTTAATGAATCACAAAATTAAGCTTATAATGCTGATTATTCTTTTTCACAACGATACAGCTTATTTTTCTGAGTAAAATTAAACTTGTAAATACAAGGTTGTGCGCTCCAATCGCCAGTGTTTTTGAATACCCCTGACTCAAGGCGGATTCAAAAACACCCAAAAAGTAAAAAATAAAATTTGGTTTGCTGATCCATATCTTAGATCTTTCGAAAAACCTAGGAAAAACCTCCTTTGCGTAGACTGCTTTTAACGTGTAAGGTTTCAAATAGTTACACGTTGATATAATGATGATCTGTACGACGATTGATTTATGGAGCTTTATATGTAATATATTTTTCATGATTTATTGAACTCAGTTTGAAAAAAAAATACGCCTTGAAATGTTAATTTTTGCTTTTTAATTAATTTTGTTTTATTTAACTAATTCCTCTCAAACGTGCACTGTTTACGAAACCACATCGCTAAGCAGATCTGTCAAAAATACACCGCACCGTCGGCTCGGCGTAAACAAACCCTCTTCGCTTGCGCGCACACGTGAAACAGTTTCGTAGGACAGAAATTTCGGATTTTGGGGCCAAAGTAAAAAATGCCAATCGACCAGAAGCGCATCAATGGACCGGAAGGGTCGCTGCCATACCAGATCTTCGGCAGTACGCGTGATAAAGCGTTCCAGGTCCGACTGGAGGATGTTCTGGACCCGACCACCGGCAACCGAAAGTGCAACCGTCAAGACACCGAATCCCGGAAGTATTGTAAGTTTGATTTGAATGCTGATTTTAGGTAGATTGGTCTTAATCTTAACGGAATTCCCCTTTTTAGTTATGAAGCTGGGAGTGGTCTCGACGGCCAAGGGGTCCGCCTACCTGGAACTGGGCAACACCAAGGTCATCGTTTCGGTGTTTGACCCGCGGGAAATTCCCAAGCAGAACACGTTCCGGGAGTTGGGCGAGCTGTACTGCGACCTGAAGTTTTCCCCGTTTGCCTGTGTCCACCGGAAGAACCCGCAGACGGACGCCGAGGAGCGGTCACTTGCGGCGGCCATGACGAAAGCCCTGCAGCCGGTTGTGTGTCGGCATCTCTTTCCCAACTTCCAGATTGACATCTTTGCAAACGTGCTCGAGGATGACGGATCGGTGCTGGGAGCGGTCATAACTGCGGCCGGACTTGCGTTGAGCGACGCGACCATTTCGATGTTCGACATCGTGACGGCCACGACGGTGGCCGTGTACGGGGACCGGATCTATCTGGATCCGACGCTCGCGGAGGAGAGACTCTGCCTGGAAGGTAGTCGGAGCGGGAACCACGGCGTCATTACGCTGGCCAAGCTGCACACCCTGGACCAGACGTCGGAGATTCGGCTTGCGGGGAACGTTTCGTTGGATCTGCTGAAGAACGCTTGCCAGCGATTGAACGAGGCCAACAACGACGTGGCGCCGGTTGTCCAGCAAATGCTAGTCAGCAAGGTTCAAAAGCACATGAGCGAAATCGAGGCGGAAGAGGTGGACGACGAAGAACCAGAGGACAAGGAAGATCTGGAGACTTCCGGTGTCATCAACGAATAAAAAGAATCAAAATTACTTCAAAGTCAAAGCCTCTTTATTCAAACCCATTTAATCCTCGGGCTTCTCCGGCGGCGGTCCGCACGGCTGCAGCATCTTCTCCATGATGTTGAACCGGATGCGGGCCTTGGACTCGTTCTCCGCCACGGCAAAGTAGCTCAGCATATCGTAGTGGCCGAGGTATGTCGATTGCGAGTCCCGGTGCTGGTTCGTGAGCCACTCGAACTTGGTCGTGTCGGCGTGCCCCGTGCCGATGTACTTGCTCTGCAGATGCTCGAGCTGGCTGTGGATGTTGTAGCGGTCGCCCATGGTCAAAAGGTTCGCGGCAATTCCGGGTGGAATCGGCTACAAAAACTGAACGCTTCACAGGTAAACACAATTTTGACGTTTCTCTTTCGAGGACGCGCTGTCAACATGAAAATAGAAAACGTCGATAAAGCAGATCAGAGTCAAGGGGTGCGATTTTGATATTTACGTTGCACGTTTAGGAAAATTCAGTCATTTTTTATTACACGCTAAAACACAAGCTAAAACAATAAACAGAATAAAAATCAAATCAATCAATAATTATTAATTATTAATCAATCAACATAGAAGACTGTCGCAATTAGCTGAGTTTGTTTTCACATAATTATGTTAATCTGAGTCTGATCTATCCGAAACCAAGCAAAAATATTCAAATATTGTGATATAACTACCCATATTGTGATGTAAAGCTATCTCATTTCGCCCCAAGTCGGTAGTTAACATAGAGAACTTAATAATATTTCTAAAATAGTTTAATTATGCTAAAATGATTATCAATTAAAGAAATTGCATTTTGAATTGTTTTCAGCTGATTGCACGTCAATTTCCATTGACATTTTTTGAACATTATTTTTTGCATTTTGGTTTCAGTACTTCAGGCTTAAAACAGAGGAATAATTTGATTTTCTGACCAAAAAAAAACGCTTCCAAAATTTTTAAATTCAAATATTCAAAAAATTAACAGAATTACAGATCATAAAAATTATTTAAAAAAAATTTAAAAAATTTAAATTAGGAATATATTAAAAAAATAAGAATTTCAAAATTACAAATATTTTAAAATTTCAAAAGCGCAAAAAATTTAAATTAAAAAATTACATAATTCAAAAAATGTAATATTAAAAAATAAAAAAAAAAAATCAAAAAATGCCTTTTATAATTTACAAAATAACAGATTTATATTAAAAGGTAAATGTATTCAAAAATTCTAGAAATACATTTATTAAAAATTCTAAAAATACAAATATCAAAAACTCTAAAATAAAAATCACAGAAATTAAAAATTGAACATTTTGAATATCTTCGTACAATATTTTTAAAATTCAAAATTACAAATGTTCAAAAAGTTTAAAATTGCAAAAACATAAATTCAAACAATGACAACAACAACGGTAGTACAAAAGGATTGGAGAGAGAAAGAAACACAGCGGTACGGGAATGGTTTGAAGTCCAATACGCGGCACGTGATTATACTGTGCACCAATAGACAACACATTTGTCAACGGTTGCAGTAGCATAATTGGTAACGCGGATCAGTACCGTTGATCAGTTGTGGGTTCAAATCCCACCTGCACCCTGTGGATTTTTTTCGCCTATTCTGATGTACTATTATCAGTTGTCATATTGCGGATTTTAGAGATTTTTAGACAATCGTGCAATTTGTGGAAAGCTCTCCAACAAAGTGCACACCTCAAACTACAGCAGAAAAAAAACTATCCAAGACACACACCCTAGTTTGAAACTGTTCTAAAGTGGTCGAAAGCAACAAAGCTCAGTCGAGACACGCACCACTCTAGGCGAGAGGGGGGGAGAAGGGGTAGGATTTCAAGTGTGCAAATATTTGGTGTGCAGATATTATTTGCAAGGGTGGAGAATTTGGTGCAAAGTGTGCAATATTACTTACTATCGTTGCTTTAACACAAATAAATTCGTGACGTCCCAAGTAACCATCCAGCACTAAGAGAAATCATAAATGTGCTGTTTGTCAGCATTCTACAACTAATCAGTCATAAAACAGCTAGGATGATAACAAATCAGCTCTCAAACAACTGCTGTAGTATTAGCTGATATGCAGCAGTTTTAATGCTGCTCCTAGCAACACTGCTGCATTTTTCCCCATTTTACTGGCAACACTGTTGAGGAGTGAAGGAGAGAGAACGAAATAAACGAAAATAAAAATATCTCTTGCTCGCTCATTCCTTCAACCAGTACGACCAAAACAAACCAGCGGAGAAAACGGCTGTCAGTCGATGGCTGAGATTCATCGTAGGTTGTTTATGCTCCTGATGTTTTTATTCTTTGAGAAGAATATTAATGGCTGGTTGGACAACTTCTTCGTTAAAAACTTGTATTTTGTTGGTGTTTGCGAGCCCCTTTTCTTTGTGGAAAGCTAAATGATCTCTTCTAAAAGCTAGATTTTTGCAGGTTGGATTTTCTCGGCCACTATGGTGACAAATGGCTTTGAAGCTAGCTTTGAAAAGTTTTTTTTTTCTCTTACGATTCCCGGCGGTACTGGAGGAATCTGCCGTCTTCGATGCTCACCTCAGTAAATTCCCAATTTGAGTCCCGCAATCAAGCTCGCAAAGTACTAGCAATTGTAGGTGTCAAACAAGCTGTGCTAAACCATCTCCACATTGGCCGTGCGGGATCAGGCTCGAAAACTTCCACTCATCAGCGGCAACATCTTCTGGCATCGAATCTTCGACATCTCAATTTCAAACAAAAAAATCGGCTCCTCCCCAGTGGTTCAGCTTCATCGCTAATGCAGTTGCGTACAAAACGAAAATAGATCGGAAGAGGGAGAGATGAAAGAGAGGGAGAGAGCAATATTTTTGCTTCTCCCATTTTTTTTGACGTTTTGTGCAGGGTTGGATCAACAACAGTAGAGGCCAGCTGGAAATCAGAAATATAAAGTCCAAAACCGGTTGCATATCAGCTGTAAAAGCGCATTTAGTGCAATTGTCAAAACAACTTAGCTGTAACCCACAGCTGGTAAAGCGCTTGTAGTGCTGCAATCTGACTTGTTTTAGTGCTGATTGGTTACTTGGGGTATAAGTCAAAAACGGTAAAATCATAAATTCAAAAATTAAATAATTAAAAAAATATATAATCAAAATTTAAAAATTCTAAAATTCTATTTTTTTTTAAAGAAATTTCAATCTATCAAATATACAAAAATAGTTTCATCTTTGAAGGTATTCACAAACTCGAAATTGTAAAAATACAAAAATATATCAAAAATTGAAAAAAAAAAAACACAGAAACAAAAAATTAAAAATTTGGAAATTTAAAACTACAAATCTCATCTAATCAAATCTTCAAAAATTAGGAAATTCAAAATTACAAATATATAAACAAATATTTAAAATTCAAAAACTTTCAAAAAAAAAGTAGAATATCAGAATTAAAAAAAAAATTACAATTGGGTCCTAAAATGAAGCTTAGATCGCTGATATTATTGTTCACAACGATAAAGCTTATTTTTCTGAGTACAATGACCCTTTGTCACGCCCTTTGTACGACCACAAAGAGTTTAAAATGGATTTTTAAATCAATTTTGAAAAATTTACCTCGCGGTCCTTCTTGACAGAAAAGCTCCTACATAGAGGGTGACGATTCTCGAGATTTTGAATTTCCCGGGAATCGAGAGTTGAATTTGGCCATTTCCCGGGAATTCCCGGGACCCGGGAGTTTTTTTTTTTGAGTATGCCAAAACTGCTAACAATTTAAAAAGGAAAGGTCATAAAATTGTTTTTTTTAATGAATTCAGTTACAATTCATTCATACTTATTTAAAAAAAACGTTTATTTAAGTAGCCTCATTATTTCAAGGAACTATTTCAACCTTTAGATTTTTTTCTGAATCTGCAAATACAAGACCATTTTTTGCGCTTTTAGGGACTCAAAATTGTAGTTTAAAATGTTTACGAGTCTTAATTCGCACAGAGTGATTTTTCAAAAGTTGCACAAGCTTGTTGCATGAACTTGTTATAAGATTTTTGTAAAGTAAAAAAATAGCAAATATATTACTTCCCAGTATCGGGATTTTTGCACTATGACAAATAACAACTCAAAACAACAAATTGAAAGTGATTTTTTTAAGGTAAACTGAAAATATTCATTGAAGAAATATTAAAATTTATCAGGAAAACCCGATTGTTCACAATTGGTGGACCTTAACAAAGATTAAGGCAATCTTTACAAATAGCCAGAGATTTTTCTTCCACAATATATCCTAATATTAAGGTTGATGCGAAACACCAAATGACTGATTTACATCAAAAATGAAATTGCTACGTCGAGAGAGAATATGGAAATTGAACTTTTTGAAACGGGCTATTACAAATAATAAAAAAAACTTTATAATTCATTTCTGGGATGTAACTGCTAAGTATGCTTTAAGGTAAATTTTAGGGCTTACATTGTTTGGGCTTCTCTCAATTATAGTTATTGGAACGTTCGACAAGTTAACATCCATTTCGAATTTTTCGAATGTTTTTCTGATTAGTTTATAAAATTTTAGTTCGATATTTATAAGTATAAAATTTCCCGGGACTCTCGACCAAATTTCCCGGGAATCGAGAGGTCCAAAAATGGTCGATTTCCCGGGAAATTTTTCCCGGGAATTCCCGCTCGTCACCCTCTACTCCTACATGACAGCTCGTTCCAAGGGGACCATAGTTGATCCATCGAAATAATGTTGTCTTGTCAATATTTTTTTGCATTAAAACGAAAAAAAAGTGATCAAAAATGGTTTTTAATCGTGTTTTTTACCGTTGTACATAAAAATTGGCATAGGGCTTTAGTACCCAATTTACGAAATCACATAAATCCACAAATTCAAACTTCAGAAATAATAAAAAAAAGACTAGCTAAAAAATCCAAAGTTCAATTTCAATTTCAAAATTACAAATATCCAATAATCGAAAAACAAAAATTAAAAATGTAATATTCAAAACCTAAAAAATAAAAAAAAAACTGAAATTTAGAAATTCAATCCTACAAACATATGGAGACTAGCTAAGAAAAATCTCTTAAAAGCTAGGTTGGTGCCAAAAAGGAAAATAAAACGCGTCAGGAAAGTGCCGAATAAAACTTCTTTCATACACTTTTGTAAAACGATTCACATTTTTTTTATTGTTAAAGCTAGCCTGGAAGGATGTCTCTATCCTATACAACAATGTTCCATTCTACATCACTATCGAAGCGCAAGAGGGGAGGGAGGTACCAACAACGTGTAGAAGATTTGAAAAGTGTCTTATCTTACGTGCGATTAAAGAACGCCAGCTACGCGTTTTGCTTGTACCAATTTACCCTTTTTCGTTTGTTGTGCTCGTCCTAATCTCACTCATTAAATTTTCGTAGGATGTTCAACGTCTTTCCGCTTTAGAAACGGCCGCTAAATTGCTTGTGCTCTCTAGAACTACGGGACACACACAGAGAGATAGATTTTAAAAACTGGGGAAGATTTAGCAGATGGTGTTGTTGATAAAGTCGTAACATCCGAGCGTGGCGTCCGTCTTGCGGGCCATGCTGTTGAGTTTGTACTTGACGTACTCCTCGATCCACGACTGCGTCAGATCCAGGTACTTTTCCGGCGGTCCGGGCAGATAGTCCCGGAACCCGAACACCGGAATCGCCGCCTCGATCTGCGTTCCGTCGACCCAGTTGTTGTAGCTGTTGATCGTGATGATCTGGGCGTTGTTTTTGAGGGCCGTCCTCCACGCCACGTCGTAATACTGTCCGTTGGATCGGTATCGCTTGATGTTGTTGATACCGTGATTTGTGGTCGCACTCCGCGAGAACTTCTTCCGGTCGTAATAACCCGGACCGATTGTCGGCACAAACATCAGTTTGTACGTATCGCCGTACTTCTTCAGCTGGGACCAATTCTTCCACGTGCTCGCGTAGTTCGCACCATTGCTGGGCAAATACGTGTAGAACCCGTCAAACCCACCCCGCCTCGCCACCGACTTGTGCTCTTTGGTTCCGATGTGGGCCAGCACGATCGCGTCGTACGCCGTCCCACGGATCGTCAAAATCCCATTCCGCGACAGCAACCGCATCCAATCGGCGTCCGCAATCTGATACGCCCGCCGAATGTAGAATATCGGAAGATCCTTCTGCTTGGACAACACCCGGAAGTAACTCAACGTGCTGTCCTGGTCCTTCCCAAACAGGTCCATAAAGTACTTGATGTTGCTCCGAATGCCCTCGATCGTCCGTTCCGGATACTCCAGAATCTCGATCGCCACCTTCAAATTGTGAATCGCGGCCATTTTGAAGATCGCCCGCAGCAGTCCCTCGTTGAACGCCGGGTGCCACACCAGCACGATCGTCCCGATGCCACAGTTTTGGATGTCGTGAAAGTGCTCGCGCACGATCGATTCCGTCGTGTTGTACAGCGCCCGTTTCGGGTAGAACGCGATGTTTATGACCTGGTCGTCGTTGGGACGGAACGACACGGCGGAACCGTTCTCGGTGATGCGGCTGACGACCTGCAAGAGGGGTACAGTTTTGTAAATCCTATTTTCATGAATATCATAAAAATTTGAAATATTGGAGAAAGTCACTTTTTGTTGTTGCTAATATGAAGCAATAACTTTTATGCAAAAAAATCCTAAAAATATGGTGTCTTGAGAAAAGTTGTTTAAAATTGAATCAAGGTTCTCATTAAATTAATCTAATAAATATAATAATTAAATAATTAAATAATTTAATTATTTTTATAATTTAATAATTTAATAATTAAATAATTAAATAATTTAATAATTAAATAATTAAATAATTTAATAATTTAATAATTAAATAATTAAATAATTTAATAATTTAATAATTAAATAATTAAATAATTAAATAATTTAATAATTTAACAATTTAATAATTTAACAATTTAATAATTTAATAATTTAATAATTTAATAATTTAATAATTTAATAATTTAATAATTTAATAATTTAATAATTTAATAATTTAATAATTTAATAATTTAATAATTTAATAATTTAATAATTTAATAATTTAATAATTTAATAATTTAATAATTTAATAATTTAATAATTTAATAATTTAATAATTTAATAATTTAATAATTTAATAATTTAATAATTTAATAATTTAATAATTAAATAATTAAATAATTAAATAATTTAATAATTTAATAATTTAATAATTTAATAATACAATAATTTTATAATTTAATAATTTGATAATTTAATAATTTAATAATTTAATAATTTAATAATTTAATAATTTAATAATTTAATAATTTAATAATTTAATAATTTAATAATTTAATAATTTAATAATTTAATAATTTAATAATTTAATAATTTAATAATTTAATAATTTAATAATTTAATAATTTAATAATTTAATAATTTAATAATTTAATAATTAAATAATTAAATAATTTAATAATTTAATAATTTAATAGTTTAATAATTTAATAATTTAATAATTTAATAATTAAATAATAAAATAATTAAATAATTTAATAATTTCATAATTTAATAATTTAATAATTTAATAATTTAATAATTTAATAATTTAATAATTTAATAATTTAATAATTTAATAATTTAACAATTTAATAATTTAATAATTTAATAATTTAATAATTTAATAATTTAATAATTTAATAATTTAATAATTTAATAATTTAATAATTTAATAATTTAATAATTTAATAATTTAATAATTTAATAATTTAATAATTTAATAATTTGATAATTTAATAATTTAATATTTTAATAATTTAATAATTTAATAATTTAATAATTTAATAATTTAATAATTTAATAATTTAATAATTTAATAATTTAATAATTTAATAAATTAATAATTTAATAATTTAATAATTTAATAATTTAATAATTTAATAATTTAATAATTTAATAATTTAATAATTTAATAATTTAATAATTTAATAATTTAATAATTTAATAATTTAATAATTTAATAATTTAATAATTTAATAATTTAATAATTTAATAATTTAATAATTTAATAATTTAATAATTTAATAATTTAATAATTTAATAATTTAATAATTAAATAATTTAATAATTTAATAATTTAATAATTTAATAATTAAATAATTTAATAATTTAATAATTTAATAATTTAATAATTTAATAATTTAATAATTTAATAATTTAATAATTTAATAATTTAATAATTTAATAATTTAATAATTTAATAATTTAATAATTTAATAATTTAATAATTTAATAATTTAATAATTTAATAATTTAATAATTTAATAATTTAATAATTTAATAATTTAATAATTTAATAATGTAATAATTAAATAATTTAATAATTTAATAATTTAATAATTTAATAATTTAATAATTTAATAATTTAATAATTTAATAATTTAATAATTTAATAATTTAATAATTTAATAATTTAATAATTAAATAATTTAATAATTTAATAATTTAATAATTTAATAATTTAATAATTTAATAATTTAATAATTTAATAATTTAATAATTTAATAATTTAATAATTTAATAATTTAATAATTTAATAATTTAATAATTTAATAATTTAATAATTAAATAATTTAATAATTTAATAATTTAATAATTTAATAATTTAATAATTTAATAATTTAATAATTTAATAATTTAATAATTTAATAATTTAATAATTTAATAATTTAATAATTTAATAATTTAATAATTTAATAATTTAATAATCTAATAATTTAATAATTTAATAATTTAATAATTTAATAATTTAATAATTTAATAATTTAATAATTTAATAATTTAATAATTTAATAATTTAATAATTTAATAATTTAATAATTTAATAATTTAATAATTTAATAATTTGATAATTTAATAATTTAATATTTTAATAATTTAATAATTTAATAATTTAATAATTTAATAATTTAATAATTTAATAATTTAATAATTTAATAATTTAATAATTTAATAATTTAATAAATTAATAATTTAATAATTTAATAATTTAATAATTTAATAATTTAATAATTTAATAATTTAATAATTTAATAATTTAATAATTTAATAATTTAATAATTTAATAATTTAATAATTTAATAATTTAATAATTAAATAATTTAATAATTTAATAATTTAATAATTTAATAATTAAATAATTTAATAATTTAATAATTTAATAATTTAATAATTTAATAATTTAATAATTTAATAATTTAATAATTTAATAATTTAATAATTTAATAATTTAATAATTTAATAATTTAATAATTTAATAATTTAATAATTTAATAATTTAATAATTTAATAATTTAATAATTTAATAATTTAATAATTTAATAATTTAATAATTTAATAATTTAATAATTTAATAATTTAATAATTTAATAATTTAATAATTTAATAATTTAATAATTTAATAATTTAATAATTTAATAATTTAATAATTTAATAATTTAATAATTTAACAATTTAATAATTTAACAATTTAATAATTTAATAATTTAATAATTTAATAATTTAATAATTTAATAATTTAATAATTTAATAATTTAATAATTTAATAATTTAATAATTTAATAATTTAATAATTTAATAATTTAATAATTTAATAATTTAATAATTTAATAATTTAATAATTTAATAATTTAATAATTTAATAATTAAATAATTAAATAATTTAATAATTTAATAATTTAATAATTTAATAATTAAATAATTTTATAATTTAATAATTCGATAATATATTAATTTAATAATTTAATAATTTAATAATTTAATAATTTAATAATTTAATAATTTAATAATTTAATAATTTAATAATTTAATAATTTAATAATTTAATAATTTAATAATTTAATAATTTAATAATTTAATAATTTAATAATTAAATAATTAAATAATTTAATAATTTAATAATTTAATAGTTTAATAATTTAATAATTTAATAATTTAATAATTTAATAATTTAATAATTTAATAATTTAATAATTTAATAATTTAATAATTTAATAATTTAATAATTTAATAATTTAATAATTTATTTATTTAATAATTTAATAATTTAATAATTTAACAATTTAATAATTTAATAATTTAATAATTTAATAATTTAATAATTTAATAATTTAATAATTTAATAATTTAATAATTTAATAATTTAATAATTTAATAATTTAATAATTTAATAATTTAATAATTTAATAATTTGATAATTTAATAATTTAATAATTTAATAATTTAATAATTTAATAATTTAATAATTTAATAATTTAATAATTTAATAATTTAATAATTTAATAATTTAATAATTTAATAATTTAATAATTTAATAAATTAATAATTTAATAATTTAATAATTTAATAATTTAATAATTTAATAATTTAATAATTTAATAATTTAATAATTTAATAATTTAATAATTTAATAATTTAATAATTTAATAATTTAATAATTTAATAATTTAATAATTTATTAATTTATTAATTTAATAATTTAATAATTTATTGATTTAATAATTTAATAATGTAATAATGAAATAATTTAATAATTTAATAATTTAATAATTTAATAATTTAATAATTTAATAATTTAATAATTAAATAATTTAATAATTTAATAATTTAATAATTTAATAATTAAATAATTTAATAATTTAATAATTTAATAATTTAATAATTTAATAATTTAAAAATTTAATAATTTAATAATTTAATAATTTAATAATTTAATAATTTAATAATTTAATAATTTAATAATTTAATAATTTAATAATTTAATAATTTAATAATTTAATAATTTAATAATTTAATAATTTAATAATTTAATAATTTAATAATTAAATAATTAAATAATTTAATAATTTAATAATTTAATAGTTTAATAATTTAATAATTTAATAATTAAATAATTTAATAATTTAATAATTTAATAATTTCATAATTTAATAATTTAATAATTTAATAATTTAATAATTTAATAATTTATTTATTTAATAATTTAATAATTTAATAATTTAACAATTTAATAATTTAATAATTTAATAATTTAATAATTTAATAATTTAATAATTTAATAATTTAATAATTTAATAATTTAATAATTTAATAATTTAATAATTTAATAATTTAATAATTTAATAATTTGATAATTTAATAATTTAATAATTTAATAATTTAATAATTTAATAATTTAATAATTTAATAATTTAATAATTTAATAATTTAATAATTTAATAATTTAATAATTTAATAATTTAATAATGTAATAATTAAATAATTTAATAATTTAATAATTTAATAATTTAATAATTTAATAATTTAATAATTTAATAATTTAATAATTTAATAATTTAATAATTTAATAATTTAATAATTTAAAAATTTAATAATTTAATAATTTAATAATTTAATAATTTAATAATTTAATAATTTTATAATTTTATAATTTTATAATTTTATAATTTAAAAATTTAATAATTTAATAATTTAAAAATTTAGTTATTTAATAATTTAATAATAATTTAATTATTTAATATTATAATAATTAAATAATTTAATAATACAATGTTTGAAATTAAATTTCATATTTTTTCGCATCAAACTAACATTTACTGAATTCAGTACTTTTTTAAGTTTACTGAAATTAGCTTATTATTTACTTTCAATCTATTTTGTGATTAAATTCATCAAAAAATTACTAAACTTTTCCTTGGATTCATGATAATAGATTTTCAAAAAAAAAAAATTATTGCGGATAACGTTTTTTTTTTTAACTAAAGATTGCATTTTTTGCAATTTTCAAATTTTAGAAACAACCCTTACATTTAAAAATGCCCAAACAAAACTTTTCTGCTTTTCTTATTTTTTTGGTTTGGCAAACAAAAACAAATTATTTTATCCAAAAGAGCCGAATTGAACAATTAAAATTCTGTACGAAAACCGGAAAAGGTTTTAATTTTTTTTTGTATTTGTCTAACTTTTTGTGAGACTTTTTCTATGACCAAAACAACACTTTTTCATCTTTGGTTTGTCCGTACAAAATTCCATACAATTTTGGCAGCTATCCATACAAAAACGGTACGTAAAAATTAGAAAATATGTATATTTAATTTAATTAAATTTTCTTATCGATTTGGTGTATTTGGCCAAGTTTCAAGTATAAGGGCTAAGGAAAAAATAAGTATTTTTGAAATCGACTATTACAAGAATCCATATTTCCGATTTTTTTTAATATGTGTTGTCTGAGACCATCCATAAACTACATAAACGTATGTTTTAAAAAAAAAAAAATGGAAATTTTATCAAAAAACAAAAAAATGTTTTAAATTTAAAAGTAACCCTTTTGATCAAATATAACATTTCTTAGTTATATACTTGGACATACGCAATTTTAAGCCTTATTTGCGATATTTTGATTTTTTGAAATATTGTCCATATTTAAGGTGCATAAAAAGAAAAATTGAAGGAAATTTTCACAGCCAAGTAAGACCTTTTCTGTCAACAAGGGAAGCGAAGTTATTTTTTTTAAATTGATTTAAAAATCCATTTTAAATCTTTTGCGGTCTTTCAAAGGGTCATTGTACTAAGAAAAATAAGCTTCATCGTTGTGAACAATAATATCACGAATTTAAACTTCATTTTAGGATTCATTTTCGATGTTCTGCACAAAAATGGTAAAAAAGTAAATCTAGATAAAATTTTCAAAAGGTCGTATCTGCATAGGAAACCCATGAGGGATAGGTTGTTTTGAAAATTTAATCTAGAAATAATCAGAAGCAGTTTTATACCGTAGTTCATCAAAAATAACAAGTTTTACTTCCAGCCACTTTTTTCGCTAGTTCAACTAACTTTCTGTCAAATTTTCACTCACCCTATCACTCGGCACCGTCGGGTGCAACCTGTACCAGTGCACCGGCGCGTAGTAAAAGATCTGAATGTTCCGGTTCAACGCAATGGTCCGATTTCTCCTCGCCGGGGTGCTCATCAGTTCCGCGTTCTTCGGTCCACCAACCCCCGCCAGTCGCTTAATCTTCTCCCGGATGATCCGCGACTTGATTTCGTGCTCGTTGTACTTTTCCGGCACGAGGGCCGCATTTTGACTCCGCAACAGCTCATAGCTGATCACCTGCTGGTCCGGACTCGGCAAGATCGGCTGAATCACCTTTTCCGGAGTGTTGAGCGTCGTGTACAGACAGAACACCAGGAGGAGCAGTGAGGACACTCCGATGAAGCAGATCAGCAGCTTCATCGACTTGATTGTGACTTTAAAATTGAGCAAAGACATTTTCGACACGAACTCGGTAACGACGATTCACATTCTAGGGGGTTCGGGTTCGGAACGTGCGTGTCCCCGGGGATGAATCGCGACACAATCTGGCCAACTCGTGAGACGTCAAATCGAAAATATTTTATTGCAAAAATGACGCGAATTTGGTACGCATGTGCGCGGAATCGTCCCCAGTCGATTCCAGCTGTTTTGGGGCGGCGAGGCATGGCATGCTATGTATCGATGACTGAGGGACGGGAGGGATGGTGTCTGATCTGGCGGGACGCCGACGCCGCGACCAGGTAGAATGGGTGTTTGTAAACAGAAATGATATTTTTAGAACTTTTTGCGAGACGCCGCGCGATTTCGCGCGATGCAAAGTTTGAGCTGTAGATTGGAATGCGATTGGAGAGGGGTTTCGATGAACTGCAGTTGGATTAGAAGATGGATTTTTCGGTCTTTTAAGAATTTTGACTTCATGAGGGTTTTGATTTTTGAAACGTGGTTCTTGCACTTCTTCAAACATTTTAAAGCTCCTGCTTCGTAACGAACTCAAGTTTCAACTTTTCATCGATGAGGGCCTGCTTGCGTTTCAGGAACAACGACAGGGCCTTCGGTCGACGTTTGAATCCGATTCGGGCCGAAAGCTGTTGCAGAAAGGCGTGCTTTTGGGCCGTATCTTTGAGGCCGCGGTACTCCAGGTACTCCCTCGGAGAATGACTCAGAGCGCTGAAAATGGCCTCGTCCGGGCAGCCGGCTCGGCGGCCACGCTTGCAAGAAGCCGGATTGCTGTTTGGACATAGAGAAAAGGACGTTGAGTTACAGACATGACTACACACTAAAAAATATGAATTCTACACATGACATAATCTGTAATGTGACATAAAATCAAAGCACGTAATTGTAAGTTTAACGTGATTTTACATCTTACGCAACGTAATCATCACAAAAATCAGTGAAAAAATGATTTGCAATAAAAAGTTAAACGCGAGGTTAAACGTGATTGAAAATCGTCGTTCATTTGATGTAATTTCCCGTCTCTTCTGATGCACATAACTGGAGCATCAGAATAAACATAATTTTACATCTCACGAATCTTAATTCTACCCATTTTGAACCGCAAAATTGATGCAACACATCGCAGCGTGCATGATTGTCAAAAGTCAGCCATCTTGGGAGCAAAACAAAAAGTTCAGTTCTCGACTTTTTTTTGAAAAGGCCCTATAAACAAAATTTTCAATTTTTGCTTTTTGGGTGTTTTTAGAACCGCCTTGAGTCTGGGGTATTCAAAAACACTCAAAAAGCAAAAAGTGAAAATTTTGTTTATAGGACCTTTTCAAAAAAAACTCGAGAGTTTTAGTTGTACCCGTTGTACCGCATCAAAACAATGAAGTCTCGACTCCGGTGTCGTTTTTTCAACAATTTTTGCCCATCTGTAAATTCAAATGTTATCAAGGTAAGTGGTTCTTAATTAAAGATCGATTCACAGTTAACTGTCTCTTTCTTCAGGTGGCGAACAAAAGAATCCCGGCGGGCAGATTAGAACAGTTTGACTGAGGAAAAAAATGAGGACAATATAATCTGGAACCGATTCCATCAAGAACCTACACACTTTGGAGTGCCAGCCGGAGGTTAAACGCCAGTCAGCGTCGCAATCTGCAACACCGGGGGCAAACATGGGAAGGAAAAACAAGGCGCGGATTAAGACCTCGCAGGAACTTCGACGAGATTCAGGTGCAAAGAAGATAATGCGACCCAGGAGCGCCGACTCAGATGGCTCGCGCTTGGGGCTCAAGCACTCTGCTTGTTTGTTTGGGGGGAGTGCAAGTTATTGGCCGTGAAGAAATGAGTCGAAGTGGAGAAAAAAACCGGGTCCCTGCAAGTGTCTCTTCGATTTGTTTAAGTCGGATGATGTCAGTGAAGATCATTTTCTGGTGTCGGAGATCGAATCAGTGAGAAACAGTGAAATTGTCCCTGAAAAATAGTATGTAAAACAAACAAAATCACGAAAAAATAAACAGAAGTAATAAAAACAGAGACGGGTCAACTATTTTTATTCATAACCTAGAAAATCACACTCAATCTTCCATCAACATAAAATTACATCAATATGAAAATTAAATCAACTTATTTTCAGCTCCTGTAAAATTCAATGCCAAATCGAAGCGTAGAATGTGTCATGTAATTTTCAAATCTGATGTAATTTTCTGTCATAAGTAACGCTCCAGTTATGTGCATCGATTAGACAGAAAATTACACGATTATTTTTTGGTGTGTAAGTGTATAGTTATTACAACATTAGCGCTTCCTTAACACCGATGGGAAGGTCTAGTACCTAGAAATCAATGAATTGGCCACCGACAAAGAGTTTCCCTAACACGGATGTGTACTTCAAGTACCTAGAATGCCACACCAATCATTAAATTTATAGTACCTTTCGATGAACTTAACTAACTTTAACTAAGATATTCAACGCCTTTCCGAATATATATACGCCATAATTACTCCGATTTTTTTTATTTAGCTAAAATTCCCGGAGCTCAATCCGGTATGTTACGGAAATCACGTTCTAGCTGTTGTTGCCCATAGCATCCAATTATCTTCAAAGTTTGGCTTTCGAATACTTTTGCGCAATCCAACGCTTCTGCAACGGCCTTTGTAATAACATCGTGGTTTGATAGTATGTTCTGGTTCGTATGATCGAATGACAGAAGCATTTCTTGTCAATAGTAGGCACATTGCTGCTTCGTCTTCTACTGCTGGCCGATGTTCCTTTGGAGTTTTATTCTACAGCACAGGATCGTTTGCAGCAGATAAAGAATACATTCGCTCCGTCCTCAGATCTAGCAAAAAATCAGCGGCATCCGGGGTTGGTTTATCGCACATATCATGGAGTTCACCGCGCCTACTGAAAGCAGGGTTCATGACACACCTCACTGTCGGCAGCCTGTTCTGTTGTTTCAACGAAGTTCTGACAAGCGAAACAGATGCTTTTTACCGAGTCTTGACCGTTTGCACAGAAGAACTTTGCATTGTGAATCGAAAATGATCCAGGCGACGACACTCTGTTCAACGTTCAGTCAAGGTTGATTGAAAACTGAACTCCGGAACACTGCTATCGTTTCAGAAAAAACAGGAAATTTCTGACAAGGACGGTTTTTCAGCAACCCAGATTGCTGCGATCTGGTTGGCGGGATGAACAAAATCCAAATGTCAAACGGCGGGTTTTAAAAGTCACCAAGGTCTTTTGTGAGCAGTAACATAACCAAACTTTTCGACTCCGTTTTTTTCTGAATGCTAACGAAACACTTCGTACATTGAACATTGGCCCAGTGCACTTAAATTTGCATGGGGATTTGTGTGAAAAAACCTGGAGAAACCAAATATGAAAAGGCAAATGTGGACAAAAGGCACGAATAAAGCTTTATTCAAATCAAAGAAAACTGAATTAAAAAAAAAACGCTTTCAAATTTGCGAATATCAAGCTAATTTCGCACTTTTCTTGACAAAAAAAATCAACATCCAAAGCTCGAGCCATTAACACCGAAACTCCCAAATTCGCGCAAGCGGTGAAAATTTGTACGGGACTTCCGACCCCTTCGCGGGCACCGAACTTTCGGTTTCAAAAACTCCAGCCCCAGCCGTTCGGTGATGACGGCGTGCTTTCGTTTCAGGAACATTTCCAGGGCTTTTGGTTGGCGTGTGAATCCGATGCTGGCCGCCAGCTGTTGCAGAAAGGCTTTGTCCTGGGCCGCATCGTTGGAGCCGTCGCAGTACGCGACGTAGTCCCACGGTGAATGGAATAGCTCGTTGAAAATCGCCTCGTCCGGGCAGCCCGGTGGCCGGCCTACCGGGTTGACAGCGGCGGCGTGGCTGTTTTGGACCAGAGAAAAGGGATAACGACACGG
Organism: Culex pipiens pallens; assembly: GCF_016801865.2. NCBI lineage: Eukaryota > Metazoa > Arthropoda > Insecta > Diptera > Culicidae > Culex > Culex pipiens. Next base: position 61,129 of record NW_026292842.1, on the reverse strand, counting down.
ATAACAAAATCAACAAATATTAAAAAATTAAGGAAAAATGATAAAATATTATTTTCATATAAGATCTAAATTTAAAAATTAAATCATTCAATCGAAATCAGTTCAACATGTAGCGAATCAAAACAATACCTTCTGTGTATGATTGCAAAATACTGTTTACATAGGTTGACAGCCAGATTTGTCCAAACATATTTGACAGTGGGTCATGCAAGAATGGTGTAAACATTCGAAAATCTTAAGAAAGGAAAATCTGATCGATTTGGCGTCTTCGACAAAGTTGCCGATTTAAATGAGAAGTTTTTAGGAAAAAAGTTAATTAAGTTAGTAATTTTCAAGTTCTATCACAATCTTTATGTTTAGAACCCAAAAATCAATAAGACATTTTTCATATTTTCATTTGTTTAGGAGCAGTAAAAAAAGAAATTTTAAGAAGTTTTCCACTCAGTATTGTCACTTTTTTCAAGAGCATTTTTTATAAAGGTTGTTTTTGGTCAATTTTAAGACCAATAAGAAAAAAATAAAAGAAAATTGTTCACGATTCCAATATCCGAAGTCCCATGGAAAAAAGTCAAACTTCGGAAAATCGAAAATTCGAATAATCGAGTCTAGGTTGTTTTACAATTTTCAGAGTAAAGTACAGTCCAGATTCAAATATCTTAAGTTCGATTATCCGAAGGTTTGTATGGGGTTTCAAATAGTCGAATCATGAAAAAATCTTCTTCTTATTTCTTTATTTTCTTATATATAGTTCTGCGGCTCTATTTCAGTCAAAATTATTGCAGATATACAATTACCAAATGCATACTCTTAATATTAGACAACAACTTTAAATAACATTTTCCAAAACAAAACTTTCGAGTATTTCCAAAATTTTGAGTATCTTCAAAAAAATAAAATTTTATTCGTCTGCATTTGAAAGTGTTATTCAGTGAAAATATGATCAAAATATCATGTCATTTGATACTCACCAGTGCTATGAATGAGTGATATAAAAACTATCATTTGATGATTCTTGCATCAAAATGTCAAAAGATATAGCGATCGTCACTATAGCTCTTTTATCTTGTGGTTGCCAGCAAAAACAAAAAAACATTCTCTTTATATCACCTTTTCTCTTTCTTCGTTCACGAACACTCGCCGAAGATTCTTTTATTTTCTCCAAAATCCGCAATGAAAGAACGCAAGAGGGGGATTGGAAACCAAGCACGCACTACGTTCCCCGTTAAACTGCGTTGGCAAATTTTGTTTTTGTGGCGGCCTTTGTGCAGGGTGACCAATCAAATCCTATTTTGAAATTCCCGACTTTTTCCAGACTTATCCAGAATCTCAAATAATAGGCATTTTTTATCTAAAGAATGATTTCAAACAAAAAATCTTTATAAAATCCAATATAAACCATACAAAAATCTAAATGAATTTAAAGAAAATAACACTATTGACAATTTCCGTAAAAACAGAAATTGAACAACAAATTCCTAAAAAAAAACTTTAAAAATTGAAACACTGATTATTTTGATTCCGATTAGAAACATAAACAATGAGTCTTTGAAAAATAACCGAAAGTTTAATATTATTTGTATTTTCAATGTTTGTTTTTAAAATTGTCAAAAGTATAGTTTTTGATACTTCGTTTCAACTGAAAATGACAAAAAGTTAAAGATAACTAAATTTAAAATTATACAGTCGACTCTCTGGCTGTCAATCTTCTCGATATCAATATTGCTCCATGTGCCGATGAATTCTTCAGTCCCTTCAAACTGCATACTTTGATTCTCTTCATTCCTCGATATTTTCTCTTGCTTGAAGGATCTCTTCCTCGACGGTCCCTTGGATTCTTTTTGCTTTAGAAAACTCTTCCGGTTGTCAATATTTTCACTTTCTCATGGCTTGCATAGACATTTTTCGTTGAGAAACGAAGCTTTGAAGGGTGTTTGACATTTGTTTGTTTTTGTTTGCTGGACGTTGCCATGATTCTCCCCATAGCTGGTTATCAGGAAAAAATAAATTACAATCGAGTCTTCATTTTGCATCGTTCTGTAAACTGATGCTTCTCTTCCTCGACGGTCCCTTGGATATTGACAACCAGAGAGTCGACTGTATTCTTAATTTTAAGATATGATTGCTGTTAATGTTCTTTCAAATAATTTTGAAAATATCTAGGAATTCGTAAAAAAAATTTACTGGATTTCTTTTTGAATTTTGTTATTTCTGTAATTGAATTTTTGAATTAATGTTGATTTATCTAGTTGTCAGTAACATAACATTATTGCAAATATATATATTAAACCAAAAATTGTTGGATTTATTTTTTAACAAATTCAATATTTTTTCACAAAAAAACGATGTTCGTTCGAAAAAAAAAATACTTTTTTTCATTCAGAACGAACATCGCATTGATTTTTTTTTCGATATATAAGTTTTCCGATAGCTGAAAATCAAGCTTTATCTAAAATAATTTACCCATACTCACAAAAATCATTTGGAAAAAAATATTTCAAATGACTTGATGAATTTAATTCAACATTAAAAACTATTTCCCACAAAAAAAAGATTGCCAAACTCATCTTGGAATCTTTTATCAAATATTCAATCAATGTGATAAAATGAAACAGAATCATTAGGTTCAATTTTAATATAAATTTTTCATTAACTTTGTTGTTGTTTTAAGTTAGAGTAAGAACAAGAGGTAATGTTTGATACAGAAAAATAAATTATAAAAAAACTTTCGATTAAAAAAAAGGTAAAAAATTCTGTGTCAAATACATCTAGTGTTTATTAGAATTTTTAATGTCTTAAAAAAACCTTTTAGTTCTCAAATAGATTTAAATAGTTAAAGAAACCTTAAATTTAAAGTAAGTTACTAAAGTAGAATCGAGTAAATTTAATTTGAAAATCGTTCAAAGTATTACAAAATTATTCAAGAATTAGAAAAAAAATCAAGCAGGGGGATGCTCGGGATTCCCGACTTTTTCCCGAATTTCCTGACTTGAGTGGCCACCCTGTTTGTGGCTACGGTTGATGGGGAATGATTGTGAATGCAGGAATAAGAGAGAAAAAGAAAATCTCGCGAAGGCAGTGAAAATTGGGAGATGAGAATTTGGGCATGAGACATTAAGTCTCTAAAAACTGAAAGTTTGATATTTTTACAAAAATGAGAATCTCTTAACAATTTCGTGTCGTTTGATATCCAAGCTGCAAATTTTGTAAATTTGAGATTTTTTAAACGGAGTTTTTGAAAATTTTAGTATTTTATCTAGTGAAAATCTTTCCGAAATTTCGCGTTTGACTGTATTTTTTATGAAAAGACTAAAAATTTCATAATTTACGATTATCGAAAAACGTAAAATTTTGTGTGGATTTCGCTGTTTTAGAGTTTTTGGTGTAAAATCTTGAGTAAATTTTCTAAATAACCTATGCGTCATGGGTTTCCTATGCAGATAGGACCTTTTGGAAATTTTATCTAGAAATATTCCATTTGTCACAAAATACCGTTTTTGACATAAAATATTGTTTTTTTACAAAACACTAAATTTTCAGAATTTGCAATACGGGTAGCAAACAATTTAAGATTGTGTATAGTTTTTCACTTTTTCAAGTGATGTTTTTAAACTACTATTTATTATATTTTGCAATTTTATTAACTACAAATTTATTAAGTTGCAATATGGGTACTAAACAACGTATTTTTTCACATCTTTTAAGTTTTTTGAATTTTTTTTTGCCTTTCTTACTGAAGAAAGTTTTAGGATTTTAGCAAAAAAAATTATCATTCAATATTTTAATATTTCGCAAAGTAGGTATCAAACGAAGAAAAGTTTTCGTTTTCGTTTCGTTTCGTTTTACGGAGCAAGGTGGGGGACGCGGCCTCAAGTCAGTCCAAGTCCGGTTTCTTGTGGAAAAAAGGGTAGTGGCCGAACTAGTATTGCATACAAAATGAACACCACCGGAAGATATAGGGGATCGGGTGGGGGAAGGGGAAAGAAAATTAGTGTTGGTGTGAGTAGTAAGAACTTGGATGACTTGAGCAGTTACGGTAATCTAAGTTTAACACTGAATAAAGAAAATATGAAATTATGATTCAAAGTAAAAAGGCCTGGAAGAAATAAAATTATTAGTTCATTAAATAAGAAAATGTAACTTATCGGAGATCTATACAAAAGAAACCTATGATGTATTCCAAATTTAAAGGAAATAAAAAAATACTAGAGAACAAAAGATGAAAACTAACTTGTCTAGGGAGTATAAATCCGGCCTTTTTCTGGGCCCCGACCTGTCGCGTCCGTCAGTAGTCTTGTCGTACATTACAACTAGAAACAGATCTTCCAATGAAATATTACACTTCGACCAAATCAACTAATCATTTAAGTCCAATTATTCGTCTACGGAAAACTAACAAAGTTTAATCAACAACCTAAACTAAACTGTCTGATAGTAAATCTATCCTCAAATCCCCGAATGTTTTATTACAAAGCCAAATAAGGTAAAGGACCTTGTTTTTAAACCAGTCTTGCCGCTTCCAAAAACCAATAAATAAAATGAACAGTTCATAAGTTGAACACTCGTCATTATGACGACTATTTCGTGCCTTTCATTTCATTAGGGCATAAAGCCTTGCAAACAAGAGTGCATCTCTATCATACCTTATGTAAACTGTCATTTGAGTGAAGGAGACACACTCCTGTTCACAAAACCCATGTGTCCTTTGAAATGTTAGGCTCCATTTGATCGTCAAGGCTCCAGTAGATCCTCGATTCGCAACAATGGTCGATACAACCATAATCCGAAAACCGTTAGTTCAACAGATTCACGAATTTTGTCCGATATCATGACATTATTGATTGACCGAGACTCTATGGAAATTTTGACATATCAAAATGCTTTGTATTATTACTGAAATGGAAGTTATGCACGTAACATTTTTTAAAATAAATTTCAAAATCTGTTCTAGGTATCCTACAATGCCTAGAAGAGGCCTCTGTTTCTGTTGTGAGTAAGCGCTGGTTTCAGAGTTCATTTTTCAATTTAAAAGGGGTGGGAAACGACTAATTTGCTTCATGAACTCCTACTCGGCCTTGGGACCACCTCTTAAGACACTGATGGCTCCTAGCTAGGAATTAAACCTAGACACAGCGTCGAGGCCCGCTTCGCATGGCAAAAATGTTGGCTGGGGGGGAAGTGATATTATCACGAAATTTTATTTTAAAGCCAACATTGCTAACGGCGTCGAGGTCCTTACTCATGCCCAAGGAGGTATCAAACGAAGAAAAGTTTTGCATAAATATTCACCATATTAAAGTTTTTTTTTTTCAAATAGTTTTAAAATTTTAACAAGAAACAGTATTTTTAAAAGTTCTTGACAGAATTCACAACATATTTAATTTTGTTATTCACACAATTATGTTAATTTTGTCAAGATTTTCATCTGAGCTGAGATATGGACTTGCATAGAATAGAGTTAAGAGAATCTAAATGTGAACATTTTCATAATTTCTCTTCAAACTGAGAAGTTTAAAAAACAGTGCAAAGGGGAACGTCATCGCAAACAAATACTTTCACACAGTTTTCAATGCAATTTCAAAAAGTTTTGAATAATTTCTATTTCCTAGCAAATATTTTAAAACAACAATTAATCCTCTACTTACTATTCCGCCCTCTCCACCACCTTCACCTTCGCCGCCGGATGCGCCACCTTCCGGTGCGCCCTCAGCGCATACTTGGTCTTGAACTCCACCCCACAATCGCCGCAAACATCGCGCCGCGGCTGGTCCGCACTCCAGTGGGCGTTTGTTTTCTGGTGCTGGCGCAGATTCGACGAGGACGCAAAACTCTTGCCGCAGCCGTCCAACGTACAAACGAACGGCCGCTCACCGGTGTGCACCGCTCGCCGATGCTTCTCGAGCGCCCACCGGAAGGCGAACTTTTTCGGACAGCCATCGCAGCCAAATTCCATGTCCGCTTCCGTCAGGTGCGATTGCATGTGCGCGTTCAGTGTCTTTCGGAGGGCAAAGGATTTGAGGCAAATTTCGCAGGCGTGTGGCCGTGCCCCGAAGTGGACCGATTCCACGTGGACTTTGAGCTTGTTCCGGGTGAAGTAAGCCTTCGGGCATTGGTCACAGGTGAAGGGCCGGGTGTTGGTGTGAATTCGCATGTGGACGACCATGGCGGTTGAGGTTTTGCCGCAAATTGGACAAATGTTGCCCTTTTTGGTGGGTTGATTTGGGTTGGGCTCTTCTTCTGGTTCGTTTTCCTGCTCGAGTTCCTCTTCCAGGTAAATTGTCTCCGTGTCGTCTTCATCATTTGGTTCCTCAAGCTGCTCAACCGTGCAACCCCCCTCTTCCGGTTCTTCGTCGTAAGTGATCCATTCCGTTTCTGCATATTCACTGGCAGCAGCTTCATCAACTTCCTCTTTCAGCGTTGGTTCCACTTCCTCTAAATAAAACGAATCTTCCTCGTGAAATACCTCTGGTTCCTGAACTTCTTCCACTTTTTCCGGACATTCCTCAACTTCAACGACAATTTCCCCCACCTGGAATTCTTCCGAAGCTTCCTGCGGTGACGCTTGCGTCACCTCGTCAAACTTAACCGTGGGAAACTCCCGCAGCAATCGTGCCTTGTCAAGTGCCAGCACCGATTCCCGGGCGGTTTCTTTAAACTTTTCGATTGAAAACAGCAAGTTCCGGCAAGTGCTGCAGATCAGATTAGGGTACGGATCATTTTGCGAGATCTAGAATGAAATTCCCTCTTTTAAAAATCGAGTTTAACAAACCAAGAACCCACTCCCCACCTGAATCCCAAGCAAAACCAGCACATTCCGGATCGTAGTGTTGATCGTGATGATGCTCGGTTTGGACGGAACCGGTTCGTAAATGGCGCTCAGCGGCTGGTCCGAGGAATGTTGCAAACAGAAGCGGCAGCACACGTCGGAGGACGCAAGCTGCTGGATTAGCGCCAGGGACATGGTTCCCGCGGGGACGAAAATAACGCGACGCGAAAATCCTTGCGGAACGGAACAACACAAACAGGTAAATAAACAACACAGTTTTGACAGTTAAATGTTTGGATGGAGATGGAGTGCGTTCGCAGATTTAATTTATCTTGGAAATGGCAGTGACGTTGGCAAAAAGGGGACGAAGCGAAAACTTTTTAAGTTTTTTTTTTAATTTACTAAAAAAACTTTCATGTATTCTTCACTTAAGGGAGCGTCCTTTTATTACGTAACGCAGTTAGGGGGGGGGGGGGGGTGTCGGCGTCTGTTACGAACAGGGGGATGCTAACGGCAGCCATCTTGGGTGATTGAGATTGATAACGTGTGCAATCTGCGCACAGTGAAAACAAAAATATTTCTTGACTTTTTTTGATAAGGTCCTATAAACAAATGTACACTCACAACCCCCGGTGGTTGGTCACTTTTTTAGTTTGTACCCCGTTGGTTGGTCAAAGTCAAACTAAAAAGTGACGAACTGTCACTTTTTACACGGCGCTCACGCACACTATCAAAACAAACGTTTGGTAGAGTGTGTGAACTCCATGTAAAAGGGGTGTCAAACTAAAAAGTGACCCCGTTTGTTTTGATAGTGTTCGTAAGCGCTGTGTAAAAAGTGACAGTTTGTCACTTTTTAGTTTGATTTTGACCAACAAACGGGGTACAAACTAAAAAGTGTCAAACGAAAAAGTGAGCAACTACCGGGGGTTGAGTGTAGGCAATTTTAAAGACTAAACATTTATGCAAAATGTCGACTGCTCATCTGTTTGCTACTATGTTTGATTCCGAATGGGTTTGTCCCCAAGTCTCGCCCCGTGCAACACATCTCAATCTCAAGGTTTTTTTTACTGAATGATTTTATTTGCTGATAGCGGCAAGCTGGGGGCAAAGTTTTAGATGCGTTTTTCGGAGATTTTTGGATGTCTTGAGTTAAAAAAAATAGTGCCTTTAAGCTATTGTCTTTCATATGTTTATAAGACCCATTATAAAAAAAAAACTCTAGATGTCTGCTCTTGTGTGAGATAAAGCAAACATGGATAAAACTTCAAAAATTAAAAAAAAATAATCTAAGATTTAAAAACTCAAATCTGAATAATTTAGAAATTAAAAAAAAACAAAGAAAAATCTAAATTATGCATTCTTTTTTAGAGTTCATTTTTTAAAGGTCATATCTTGACTTTTTTTTGATAAGGTCCTATAAACAAATGTAAACATTGAGTATATCCCGCTTACTCCGATGGACTTTGACATAAGGTGTGAAAGGGATACACTCAATGTTTACATTTGTTTATAGGACCTTATCAAAAAAAAGTCAAGATATATACTATTGTGTTTCATATGTTTATATATGATCTTAAAAAACTCATGTTTTGTTTTTTGATTTTGTTAAATAAATATTTTTTGTTGATTGTTTTTAATGTTTTGATTTTTCCCTTTAAAAATATTCAAACATTCTCATTATATTTAAATCTTTATTTATTTTTTTTTTAATCTAACTTCTGTTGGTTTTATTAGCCTGTGATTTTCAACTGACAATATCTCGGAAACTATTGTTCCGATTTTCAAAAATATGCGAAATTTTCTGATCTTTTCTGGTAATTAAAATCAAGCCTCGAATCAAGCTTTACTTTTTAAAAGGTCTATAAATAAACGGACCAATAGTTCCCGAGATTATCGTCAGCAGAAAATTGATAAGGTCAACACTTAGAAAAAATAATTTTTATCTATTCGAATGCTTTGTGAGGCTGCATCTCAGAAACTAATTGCCCAATATTCAAAGTTAGAAAGGGAAAATTGTAGGAAATTTTCTCAATTGTTCAAAAATCATGGATGCCATAAAAAACAAAAATAAATCAATAGTAGCTTTAATTTTAAGTACTTTTCGATTGAAAGTTCAATTTTCTTTAAAAAAAAGTATTTTCAAAATATTTTCTTGTCCAGGTTTTCGATGTTTTCCAAAAAACACGATTTGAAAAAAATCATATGTTCATAGCCAGATTTGGCTTTTTTTGTCCCCTAAAACAAATAAAAAAAGATTAATGTGTAATTATTATGAAAATTTAACTTTCAGTGATAACATTTTTTTCCGAAAAATTTAAATCGTAACCTACAACTTTGCTGAAGAAACCAAATCGATCAAAAAATCACTTCTCAAGATACAGAATTTCATACATTTACATATACGCATTTTGTATGACCAACCCCCAAAATTGTATGGATGATTGTATGGAAAAACTAATTATGCAAATAAAATCCTTTTGGCATATGAATTGCATAGACAAAATTTTATCCAGTTAAAATAAAATCGCGATAAACTTTGCGAAATCTTACACTGAAATAAATAGCATGATTGATGCTATTAGTTTCACATATAGATTTTTGCAGAGTGCTTCTGCATTTGATCGGTATATGCGCTGCACATAAACATTAAGAGCACTGCATATACATGGATACAAATTCGAATAAGCTAACACTTATAGAAAGTATGCGTACTGCACATGAAAATTATATGCTATGCTCACAGATTGAATGATTTGGCGATATGCACTTACATATAACTTGCATGCGCAGAAATCTTAATTTTTAATATTTTCTTCATTTGATTTTTAGTAGTACTACATTTCAATTTTATTTGGTATTACTTAAGTTGAATTTCTTTCAGCTTAAACAAAATGTCAAAAATAATTTTTATTATTTATTTTTACAATCATATACATACATTAGCATAAATAATTGAAACACTAAAGCATTTTTCTCATCCCGAATCTGGCCACCTTGTCAAGAATCTGCTCGAAATCTCGCTGATAGTCGAACCCGTTCGTGTGCATATCATCCTCGGACAGCGTCAGATGACCAGGAAGTACCGGGCCAGGTCAAGATCGCGGAGAAGGTTATCCACCGTGATGCGATGCTCGAGCTGCCGCTAAGCCAGGAGTGTAGTCAGGGCGATGGTTCGGGTCCGCTGCTCCCTGGCACTAGAGCGTCCAATTTCCCGGGGTTACAAATTTCCCGGGAAACGGGAAATTTTCAGCTAATTTCCCGGGAAATCCCGGGAATTCCCGGGAAATTTTAAATTTATTGAAAATTGTTATTATCTTGGTTTCAATTAATATTATGCAACAAAATTGTATAGGACATCAACATTAATGGTTTAAATAAGTGTGAAAATCAAAAAATAGCTTGACTGCATGTAAAAAATCATTCAACTACAAGAAAATGTATTTTGGTATTTTTTGATGAGAAATTTTCAACTTGCCTCTGTGACCAGTTTATTAAAATGAGAAAAAAAAACGTGCAGAAATTATGTTTTTCATGACAAATACTGGTTTCAGCTCTTGAACAAATGGTAAAGCTTTTTAGTGTTGGTTTTAATCCAAACAACCCAATGTTTTCAAATATTTGAAGCAAGCTTTGAATATATTTTTGCATTTTTTGAGAACAAACAATAGAAAGTAATTTTTCAATGATTTTTTTTTGTATTAGTATGCAACATGATTTAAATTATACGATAAATTAACATCATTTCACAAAAAGTCTTCTATTTTTTCACATTTACCCCTTAAACACCTGTAGTTGCACCAGTGCTCCACAATTCTTTTACTAAAAATTGTAATTTCTTTAGTACTAAGTATTCAACCAATTGAATTCATTATTTTTGCACAAATTCGATATTCATCTCATTTGATCATAGTAAACAAAAACGTACCCAAGTAACAATTTACGTTTTAATGCACTCTGGAAGTATATTTTAAGAGTCTCTGGAAAGATTCGAGCAAAAAACCTCTTTATCCTGAAAGCAGCAATAAAGAAGAGTTAAAGCAGCATTAAGAGTAAAATGGACTATTTTAGGAGGTTGTCAAGAGCGCATTTCAGGAGAGTTCTAGAGCCAAACAGTATTGCTGTTGATTTTTAACGGACTCTCCATATACTCTCAAGAGATCTAATAGAACTTATAATAAAGCTAATCAAATTTATAACTTTATTGAAGATCTGTTGGTAGCCGCAATAAAACATGATTTAAACTTGTTTAGTCTTGATTAGGATAAATTATATTTTATCAAGAAAATATGGGTGCAAGATTTACTTTATCAAATCCAACTATTCTGTGAAACTTTAAACGACAATTGGTTAACTTTTTTCGGTGACATAAATTTAATAATTATATAAATAAGTGTTTGATTATCGATCCAATCCTATCGAGAAAATCCATGCCATTTAAATTTCACCAAACAATTTCTAGAGATACCTCGAAAAAATAGACACCGAATACATTATTCTGTCAGAATAACTCTCATTTTTCATAAAATTTAAGCAAACTTTTCTTGTTTAGCTGTAAACATCATCATGGCGTCTATCTAGGTCGCTATTTTTTCATTTAAACATGGCGAAATTCGTTAAATCTATTTGTTCTTACTTAAAGCTATAAGAAAAACATCTTTTCTGGAAATGCTCTTGATCAAAAACAACGTTTCCTGAAAAGCTCTTGTTCAAGATTAAGGAAGGGGTTCTAGACTGAAGTTAGCTTTGATATAGTTTTAACCCAGAGTAAAATGCACAATACTGCGACCGTAGCGCATGCAAGTTTTAGCCCACTGAAGGTAGATCCAAAAAACATGCGTTGGCACATTTTCGTCATTTTCGTGAATTACGAATTACGAGTTTTCGTCAAATTTGAATAAAACTAGGATTACGTTCAGCTCACCGTTTTTATTTATTTATAACATTAGAAAAGAATACTTGTCACTTTTTTTCACTTGATGATTCGGAATCGCCTTCCAATGTTCAATTCTCGTCACGAATCTAAATTTGACACAATTTAATCACTAACTCAAATAACAATTACGAATGCAGTATAATCTTTTTTAATTTAATAAAAGAGCTTGCCCGGCACTTTGGAAACGTCCGATCTTCTTGCTGCTAAAAGTAGACTGTGTTTGACATTTGAAATGTCAAGACAAAATATTTCGAATAAAGTTTTCCCCAAACAACTTGGTTTTAATACTGATTTGGTGAAGTCAATTTGTTCTGGGAATATATTCTTCAAGATAACTGTTAGTTCATAAATCATTCTTCGCGAGCATTTCAAGATTTTTTCAAGATAATTCTAGAACAGTATTTTGCTAAGCCCAAAAAGACTTAATAAAAGCTTTTATAACAGCAAGACGCTTTTTTCAAATGTTTTATAAAAAACTGATAAAACTTAGGAGCATTTGGATTGCTACTTGGGGTAAAAACATCTCATTTTTTATTTGGAGGTAAGGAGTTAATATTGTTTTGATGAAATGACATCAATCTGTTAAAAGCATACCTAATTGTAATAATTTAACACGCATTAAGCAAGATCTATTCCCAGTTGCTTCAAAAATTAATATTATTAAAAACAATTCTGATTTCATAATTTCTGATAATCTGATTAATTATATATAAACCAAACAATACATTTAATTGAACAAAATCATGTTGAATTTGTTCATTGATTAGTTTTTCAGATCATTTTTAAAAAATAGTTCCAATAATTTAAGAAAATGTATACTTCCGCTTGAATTTCGGGAATTCCCGGGAAATTTAAAATTTCCCGGGAAACGGGAAATATTTTTTTTCGGGAAATCCCGGGAATTCCCGGGAATTTTTTTCCCGGGACGGGAATTTGGACGCTCTACCTGGCACTCATGTTTATAGTTATTTGACCGCGGCGTGTTGAAGAGTCGGGACATTATCCGGATCGTCGACTTTTCGCCGTCTGCTAATTTCGATTGGTGCGACTGCAGCTTGTACTACTACAAAGACAATCACGGCGGCCACGGTGGGTGGTGAAACTCGTTTGTGCAACATCTCCCCGGGCGCCATCGTCCTGAAACCGCTTCTTCACGCGAGTTTACCGTTCAATCGAGGCCTCATGCAGTCTCTAAATCTCTTCCGCCGCCAGTGCTTCACCAGCTCAACTTCAGGACGGCGGGTTCTCCCAGTTCTCAGAGTTCGCGGGACCGCGAGCGAGGTTCCCGGACGCCGGACATTGTCGTTGAAGCTGGAAGAAAAGAAAATTATGAAATCTTGCCGTTCGAACAAGGATAACCCGAGATTAACGTTTGCTTACCTTTGCTATAAGATTTAATTAATCAGACCGACCGATTATGCACAAAAAACTTGCAAAAAACTACTTTTTAAAAGAAAACTTTTTAAAAGAAAACCCGACACCGCACGCATTTTATTCCACTGTGGCCATCTTGTTCAATTATGCACGTTTAAGCACATCGCATACACTCGCATACGCGCACATCGAGCATGCACTCATAAATGTTGTGAGCATTGCATATATTTTTTATGAGTAAAAGCATACTGCAAAAATCTATAGTATTGCGCATATAAAACTTATATGCGATGCTCACAAGGGTTATTTGCGTAAACAATATTTTTTATCTAGCAGTTGGCAAGCTCGGTTATGTGCAGTACGCATATAAAATCTAAGGCAATATTTATTCAAATTTATATGTGGAGCATATGAGGTTCAATGTAAAGCTCATAGATATTATTACGCTGATTTGAGATACAGTTATGTGCAGTTGACATATAGAATCAATCATGATTTTAGTTTCAGTGTAGAGAACTATAATTATTTTTTGACATTTTAATTCTTACTTCTTGTCTTACTTTTACAAAAAAAAAAAATTTTTTAGAATAATTCTTAATTATTCAATTCAATTCAATTGTGTTTTTATTAGAATTTAACTGTTCTGCTCCAGGATGTTACATTTGCAATTCAGGGATTTGGAGAACCTTTCAACTGAGATCAATTCATAAGCCTTTGCAGGGAGGATACATATTTCTACGTTTAGATTTTTCTAACTGGGTGTTCTTTTAGGGAAAATAATTTTTGAGAAAAAACCCTAGATCTATGTTTGGCTTAAAAACTAATATCACAGTTGTTGGCGGAGGAGTGCTTCGATGAGCGGATTCGTTGACATCCCACACGAAGTCCTGAAGGTTCTCGTTGCCCTTTCGATGCTTGCGTCGACGGTGTCGACGCCGGCCAGCTTGTGTAGATCGTCGGTCGGGTACCACGGGTCCAGGTTGTGCACCATCTTGAGCAGCTTATTCTGCTTCACCTGGAGTCGCTTACGGTGCGATTTGGCGCAGTTGCCCCAGACCGCAGCAGCGTAGGTCAGCATTGGACGGATGATGCACTTGACCACGAGCGACTTGTTCTTGATGCTCAGCTTCGACCGCCGATTCAGCAGGGAGTAGAGCGCTTTGGTGGACCGATCCACCTTCCCGATGATGTAGTTCACGTGCTTGTCGTACTTTAGCTTCTTGTCATGCACCACTCCAAGGTACTTGATTCGTCGTCCCACGTTGCAGGCTGGCCGTTGACGCTGATCGATCTGCGGGGAAGGTGCCGAGCAGCACGCCTCCTGGTGAAGAAGATGGACTGGGTTTTCCCAGCGTTCAGCTTGATGCGCCACTTCCGCTGAAACTCCTCGAGGTTGTTCTGTGCCGCTTGTAGGTGGGTGACGACTATCTTCGGGTCCTTGTCCGATGCCAAGTATGCAGTGTCATCCGCAAAGAATGCGTACGACACTCCATCAATCATCGGCACGTCGGAGGTGAGGATGTTGTAGAGAGCCGGGCTCAGCACTGATCCTTGGGGCACGCCCAAGGGGATGTTGTGGACGGAGGAACGCTCGCCATTCACCGTCACCGTAAACGCCCGATTTGTCAGGAACGACTCGACGATCTTGACCAGGAACGGCTGGAGGTTCGAGCGGAAGAGCTTGTAGACCACGGCGTCCTGCCACACGGAGTCGTAGGTCTTTTCGACGTCGAGAAGGATCATGCCGGTCGACTTCCCCGCCAGGAAACCGCGCTTCACCATCTCCGAGATACGGGCGAGTTGGTGCACCGTTGAGTGCCCCGTCTTGAAGCCGAACTGCTCGTGTGGAATGAGTTGCTCCGTCTCCAGGTGACGGTTTATCCGGGCGAAATAATTCTTAATTAAATATAAAAAAAAATAAATAAAAAAATCGAGGAGTTTTTACACTGTCAATTTTTTTAAAAATATTTTTTTAGTCCGTTGCAAATATTTTTAAAGGTTAATGTCGCCCCTCTCTCGACTGTGGTTAATTTTTTTGTAAGCTGCACTCCTGATATTTTTTGTTTTATTTTTAAATCTCACTGTGCACTACTCCGCGAACGCACCCCACTTCGCACTCGCGCGCGCTTCGGGAGTCGGATTTCGATGCGTCGAACTGTCACCGCAAACCTGGATTCTGCACAGTTCTCAACTTTTCAGCCGTGCCATCCCGCAGTAGAGTTTCAATCCTTCCCGTCGTGCGAAAATAAAAACCCGTAAAACAATCCGGGTTGGCCCGTGCATTCGGTGTAGTGGACACTTCCGGACGTTTCCCCCTCATCCTGATTTCCCCGTTTCCTTTCCGGTTGCTGGTCGTGTGCTCCCTTGAGGGAAATTTCCTTCAGAAGAAAGTGTTGCTTAAAAAGTTGCCGAGAAGAAGAAGAAAAGTGTGCACAGATTTTTCGCACGGTTCCGCGCGGACATGGCCATGACAATTCGCCGAGGCCATCAGGACTAGAGGGTTTGTGTGTGTTTCCCCTCCCGTGCAAAGAAAAGCGAGTTTTCTTTTTTGGGTTTGTTCGGTTTTGTTGAGTTTGTTTACTCTTGAAAATTTGCTGTGCTGAGAAGGAAGGTTCCGATAGGAGAAACTGAGGAGTGGCAGGGCGGAAGGAGAGCGCAGACATTTGCACACGATCATCCCTGGGGACGAGGACAGAGAGCCACCATGGACGAATCTTTCCTGAAGGATTTGGAGACTGCGGCCCATTTTATTATGGTAAAAATTAAAAATAACATAATTTAGGTACTAAAATTACTCATTAATATCAGGAATTTTCATCACCAAGATTGCAACAATAATTAAAATTGATTATAGGGAAAACGAAACGAAGGAAAAACTCCCCAACAAAAGCTCGTAAAAAATCCGGAATTCATTTGGCCAAACCCCCCTTCGAAAGAGCCAAAAAACGGTTCCAGGAACAAACGACCAGCGGCCGTAACCAAAACAAAGCAACAAAATATTATCGATTTTCTGCTGGCCAACACAACACACCCACCAAAACGGGAGGCAGGCAGGGAGGAGGCCGCCCTCGGGGGAAAATTTACGCACTCGCGGAATTCAATTTCAGTCTTGCTCTTGCTTCGAAATAAAAGGGGCAGAACAATCGAGATGACGACGACGGTGGCCGTGGTTGAGATGCGAGAGAGAGAAAAGGCAAAAACACGCATTTTGTACTCTGCGATGTGGGTGGTTGTGTCTAGGAATGCAATTTTGAGGTGGTCGTCGTCGTTTTGAGTTTTTCTTGGGACGCATTTTTTTCTTTTCTTTGTATGCGATTGTTTGTGGATTAACCTTGAACGAATAATAGAGGGGGTGGATGAAATTATTGCTAACTTGCAGTAGCATCCGCTTGGTGCAAGAAAGAGTGCATTTTTATTAAGAAGCAATTCTCTGAGATTTCAGTCAATATTTTTAGTTTTTTTTTTAAATTAAGACTAACATTTAAAAAGGGCCAAACATTCAATAGTGCGCCCTTTTAAAATGTTAGTTTTGATTTATTTATTTTTTAATATTGTTTTCGGAAAGATCAAAAAATTCCACGAAGGTTTCATATTTTAACATTGAAAATCGGACCAACAGTTGCTGAGATATCGACATTAGAAAATGGTGGGTTGTTTGGGTAAGACTCAGAAAACATCAATTTTCCTGTTTTTAAATCTGTTCATGGCAATATCTCAGCGACTAAGGATCGTATCAACAAAGTTCAAAATGTAAAATAAAGATAATTTTCTCAGCTCTTCAAAAATATCTTTTTCAAAAGAAGGAAAACATGGGCACTAATTTAAAAAAATGAATAACTGCGACTATTTTCAAAAAAAATACCTAAAAATGGCTATAACTTGAAAACGGTGCACTTTATCAAAATTTCACTAAAGTACTTTTTGATTGCAAATTCGATTTGACATCGAAAAATGAAGTTGAAAATTATTGAGTATTGATTAAAAAATGTATAACTCAGTCAAAGATTTTTTGCCCGTTCTGAAAATTTCTGAAAAGTTGTAATGCGATGTTCCCCAAAACATATAAGAAAAAAAATCTTTTTTTGCAAATCAAATTTTAGTGACAAAAAGTGAAATTAAAAATCACCAATTTTTTTTTAACGTGTCTCATATTTTTCAGTGTAGTCCTTATCCTACAACTTTGCTGAATCGATCAAAAATTTCCTTCAAAAGATACAGATTTTTGAATTTTCATATATCTTTTTTGTATGGACAGCTGCCAAATTTGTATGGAAAATTCTATGGACAAACTAATGATGCAAAAAGGGCTTCTCTGGGCATACCGAAGGCACCGAAACAAAGAAAAATGCTATTTTAGTTTTTTCGTCCCCTCATTATTTAGGGAAATTTTTGAGGAAGACAAAGAAACCTGAAATAAAATTGGCAACGGACTAATTCTGAAATTCTTGAATTCTTCAATACTTGAATTCCCTACAGTTTAAATTCTTAGATTCTAAAATATTTAAATTCTAAAATTCATAAATTGATTTTTTAGATTCCTAAATTTATACATTTTAAATTTCTTAAATTCTTGAATTTTGAAATTATAAAATTCACAAAAATTTTAATTCAAAAATGGCAAAAAATTAGAATCCTCAATTCTGTAAATTTTATAACTTTTGATTTTTTTTAATTTTATTCAAAATTTATTTCGCATTTTTTATTTAAAGATTGTTCAGATTTAAAAAAAAATAGAAATTTTTTGAATCCTGGAAGTCCTGGAATTTCGGAACTTCTGAGTTGTAGTTTTGAAATTTTAGATTTTTTTTCTATATTTTAAAATTTAAATATTTTTGAATATCTATATTTTTTTAATTTTCTAATTATTTAATAGCTGTGTTTCTTCATGTCTGAATTTTTAAATCATCGATTTTTTAAAAATATCTTTGATTTTTTTTAATGATTAGGCCGATGCAAATATTTTTCAATGCCATCATTAGTTTTCTAAAAAGTAAGATTTGACGAAAACAAAAAAAAAAATGCGAAAAAAAACTTTTTGCGATACTAAACATCAAAAATTAAAAAAAAAATAATCAAGAGATGTTTAAATCAACCCAAACATGCTTAAAATGATTTTAAACGCAGGGGAATGCATTTTAAATCAATTTCAGCTGATTGCACTTACATTTTCATTCAAATTTTGAAGTTTAAAAAAAAAAATGCCCCCTGATTTTTCGGGCCAACTTTGACAAAAACTTTAAATAAAATTTGTACCAACCTTTATTATTTTGAAATTTTGGAATTCTGTACTTTTTTGTTATATTTTTTAATTTTTTTTGAATATTTAAAATTTATCTTTTTGATTTTAAATGTTTTATTTATGAATTTCTAAATTTCTGGATTTTTGATTTTTTTTTGCAAGCAAAATCAAGGATTATTTTCGTGGCCTTCATTCCAAGTTTCTGATGGCAAAGGCAAACCAAAATTGCATTTTAAACAAAACTTCAAATCAAAACTCAGAAGATTCGATTTTTTCGCAAAAATAAAGTTTAAAACCTCCATTTTTAAACTGCGATATCTCTGGAACCGCAAGTCGTACAAAGTCGTGGCGGGACACATTCCAAAGAAAATTAGACGTAGAATCGATTGGCGTAAAAATTGTCATCAGTGTTTGTTGCACAATGAAAACTTTTCGCTTAATTTTAACATTGAGAGCATATTTTAATCAAAGTTTTGACCTCACCATCGTGTTCCTGTGAAAATTTAACATTGATTTTCCAATTTCGTTTAATGTTTTATTTTAAGTTCAAGAGATATTAAATCTTAAAAGGTCCCTGGAGATGGAGCCACACGTTGCCGTCGTTTCAGGGCTACTTGCCAAGATGGTTTCCGATGTTGATATATATCACACATTTATTTTATATTTATATACTTGTGTTGATAGAAATCACAGCATTTATAATATGTAAAATTGCAAGATATTGAAATTTTTTATTCGAGTCTCAATATTCTTGTTCGTAAAATCTGTTAGAAACAGGTTTAAAACTGTTTGATAATGGGGAGGAATAGTTAGTTTTTTTGTAACTTTTCCTAGGTTGTTTAATAATTCCAGACTTCAGTTATGTGTAAGCCAGTTTAGTAATGCTATCAGAATCTCTGATTTCAATTGACGTGGTTTACTAACCATTCTGATTTGTCAAAATTTCCATAGAGTCTCGATCAATCAATAATGAAATGATATCGGACAAAATTCGTTAATCTGTTGAACTAACGGTTCTCGGATTATGGTTGTATCGACCATTGTTGCGAATCGAGGATCTACTGGAGTTTTGACGATCAAATAGAACCTAACATTTCAAAAGGACACACAGGTGTGAACAGGATTGTGTCTCTTTCACTCAAATGATAGTTCACATAAGGTTTGATAGGGATACACTCTTGTTTGCAGAGCTTGTGTGCCCTAATGAAATGGAAGGCACGAAATAGTCGTCTTAACAACGAGTGTTCAACTTGTTAAATATGAACGTTTCATTAATGTTTATTGTTTTTGGAAGCAGCAAGACAGGTTTTAAAAAATAGGTAAAGGAATGTTTGGCTTTGTAATTAAAATTTCGGGGATTTGAGATTCAAGTTACTTTTAGACGGTTTAGTTGAGGTTGTTGATTCAAGTTAGTTAGTTTTTCTGAAATGAATAATTGGACAAAATTGATTAGTTAAATTAAAGTTAGTTGCAGTGTACGACAAGACTACTGACGGACGCGACAGGACGGGGCCCAGAATAAATGCCCTTGACAAGTTAGTTTTCATCTTTCATTTTCCAGTAAATTTATTTGATTACCTTTAGATTTGAAATACATCATAGGTTCCCTTTGTATAAATCTCAAATTAGTTTTTGATTGAATCATAATTTCAGATTTCCTATATTCAGTTTTAAAGTTAGATTAACGTAACTCATGTCATCCAAGTTCTTACTACTCACACCTACACTAATTTTCTTTCACCTTCCCCCTCCCGATCCCCTATATCTTCCGGTGGTGTTCATTTGGTATGCAATACTAGTTCGGCCACTACCCTTTTTTCCACAAGAAACCGGACTTGGACTGACTTGAGGCCGCGTCCCCCACCTTGCTCCGTAAAACGAAAACGAAAACGAAAACGAAGAGATATTAAATCTTAAAAGGTAGAGTTTAATAATTAATTATGCTTTAGGTAAAATATTTTTTTTTTCTCAGGAACACGATGGTTGAGGTCAAAACTTTAATTAAAATATGCGCTCTATGTGGAAATTAAGCCAAAAGTTTTCATTTGCGCAACCTACACTGGAACGATTTTTGCGGAAATCGATTCTACATTAAATTTTCTTTAAAATGAGTGCTAGCTCGACTTTGTACGACTTGCGGTTCCAGAGATTTCACAGTTTTAAAATTGAGATTTTCAACTTTTTTTCCAAAACTATAAAACAAAAAAAAACTCAAAACCACTATGAATCATGCAAATCACACGTGCGACTCGCTGCTCGCGATCGACGCTCGCAATTGACCGTAATAACCATGTTACTTTGTAATATAAAAACTTTGACGATCACAACCGGCGACGTGCCTTCCGATCAACGATGATAGAGGAAAGACTGATTTTATCGCTTCTAACAAATAGAAATTGGACGCCGAAAACAGTAACAATCTTGCCGATCAACCACGTGGCTTCGCTGCCCGCAATCGACTCTCAATTAAAACAATCACTCACCCCATGCACACGAACACGACATAAAAGAAACAAAAATTAACACGAAAAAAGAGGACTGCGCGTCCCCACAGGCAGCGCAATAATTATGCCATTATTCTATTTTATCTGGATTCACAGAATATAATGAAATTTTAATCCAACATATTTTTTTTTCAAATCTTACTCCAACAGGCCCCTCCCACCGTGGTCACCAAGGAGCAGCGCCAGCAGTCCGAGGCGATCTTCATGAACTTCCGCAAAACCAAATCCCCGTACGTCTTGTGCCAGACCATCCTGGAAAAGTCCGTCGTCGACCTCGTGCTCTTTGAAGCCGCCGACGTGCTCAAAAAGGCCGTGGTCGCCGAATGGAAGTACATTCCGGACCAGGACAAAGCCTCGCTGCGCCAGTACCTGCTTAACTACATCATTCAGCGGGACATTCCGGTGTTTATACGGGACAAGTTGCTGCAGGTGGTGGCGATCATGATCAAGCGGGCGAGCTTGGAGGATGTGGGCGTGGAGCGCGGCCAGATCATCGACGAGACGAAGAAGATGATGACGTCGGGGGACGTGAAGCAGCAGATCTTGAGCTGTAGCATAATATTGGCGATTTTGGAGGAGTACTGTAACATTGTCCGGTCGGACGACACCGGGTTGACCACGTACGAGCACTTCCGGGCGAAGAAGCAGTTTGAGGATTCGGACCTGTTGAAGGTGTTCATCATGACGCTGCAGTCGATGGAGGAGCTGATCAAGGTGTTTGACGCGGGCAACTCGATGCACCTGTATCTGTTCAAGCAGATGCTGTCGGTGATGGAGACGATCCTGACGTGGGGCTTTCTGCTGCCCAAGTTGCAGATCGTTCGGGTGTTGCAGCCGTCGCTCTCGAAGAAGATCATCGACACGTCGGAAACGGTGACGAAGGCGTTGCACGCGCCTCCGCTGCGACTGCACGCCCAGTGGAAGAACGTGATATTCGAGCCGAAACTGTTGGAGATCTTTTTCTTCATTTACTGGAAGACCCGGGACAACGAGGATCTTCAGCCGAAGGCGTTGATTTGCATTCTGCAGCTGTCGACGTTGAAGGGGCCGATCATCACCGATAACAAGGAGGAAAGCATGACCTATTTGGTGAACTACCTGACGCACTTTCTGTCGATGTTGTCCACGTGAGTAAAGGAGGTCAACGTTTCAAAAGTATTTAGTTCACTAAAGACAAATTTCGTTTTAGAATTGAAATCAAGGAAAAGGAAGCGTACAGCTTCTCGCTGATCTTGCGCAAACTGCTGCAGCTGCAGCCACGGGCGGAAATTAAAGGACTGCCGAACTCCCTGTTCAACGCGTACATGCAGCGCACGCTCACGATGACGCTCAAGTTTATCGAGCTGTCCGCGATGGAGGAAGCGGTGAGTATGATGTAGAAAAGCTTGGGTTTTAGGGCATCTCCGTACCAAATAGCTTAGTTTTCTTAAACTTTGAACAAAAAACAAGAATTCTAAAATTATCGAAATTCTCAAAATTCTGAAATCCCCACAATTCTCAAAATGTGCTTTAAAAGTTCTTAGAATTCTTAAAATTTTCAATGTTATCCAAGTTCTCGAAAATCTCACAAAATCCTCAAAACTTTAAAAGTTCACATAATTCTCAAATTTTCAAAACTCTAAAAACTTTCAACATCCTCAAAATTTTCAAAATTCTCAGAATTCTCAAAACACATTAAAATTTTCAACATTTTTTAAATTCTCAACGTATTCTAAAATCTCCCAATTCTCAAAGTTCTCAAAATTATTCAAAATTCTTAAAGTTCTCACAAGTCTCAATAAAAATTATTAAAATTCTTAATTTTTTTAAAATTATTAAATTTTTTAGAATTATTAAAATTTTTAAAAATCTTCAAATTTTAGTGTTCAAAGTTCTCAAATTTCGCGAAATTCCTAAAATTCTCAAAATTTGTCAAAATTCTTAAAATTTAAATCTCATATTTAGTAAAATTCTCAACATCCTCAAAACCCGCAAATTTCTAAAAAAATAATTTTAAATAATTCCAAAGTTTACAAAAATCTCAATTCCTAAAGTTCTAATTTTTTTTGTCACAATTGTCAAAATTGTCAAAATTGTCAAAATTGTCAAAATTGTCAAAATTGTCAAAATTGTCAAAATTGTCAAAATTGTCAAAATTGTCAAAATTGTCAAAATTGTCAAAATTGTCGAAAATATCAAAATTGTCAAAATTGTCAAAATTATCAAAATTGCCAAAACTGTCATAATTGTCAAAATTGTCAAAATGGGCTAAATTGTCATTTAATATTAAAATTGTAAAAAATTTCAAAGTTGGCAAACTGTAAAAAATGTCAAAATTGAAAAAAAAATCAAAATAAAAAAATCTAAAATCAAAATTCTGAAAATTCCAAATTTACTCAAAGTTATAAAAGTTATTAAAAATGATCAAAATTATTAAAATGTCAAAATCATCAAAATAATCAAAATTTTCAAAAATCTAAAAAAAAATCAAAATATTCATAATTCTCATAATTCTCAATACTTTCAAAACTCTCGAAATTCTCAACGTTTTTAAAATTTTCAAAATCCTAAAAAATTGCATAATATGCGAAATCTTAACTATCTCAAAATTTTCATAATTCTCAAAATTCCAAAAAATGATAAAATTTAAAAAAATCTTAAAGTTTACTAATGGAGTTTTTTCTTCAAAATTTTATCAAAACTAAGAAAATTCTCAACATTTTTAAAATTCTATTTTTTTTAAATCTCTTTTTATTAATCCTCAATTATTGTTAAATGCTCATTTTCATAAAAAAAAAATTTAGTTCAAGAATTTTTTTAATTTTTATACTATTTTAAAAATTTTAAAAGTTGAAAAAAAAAATAATTTTGAAATTTGGAAATTAAGAAATTAGTAAATTTTTAAATCAGAAATTTAGAAATTCGGCAATCCTAAAATAAAAAAAAAATGAGATATTGTAAAGTTGTTCTTAAATTCTGAATTCAATGTTCAAAATTTTTTCACGAATCGACCCCATTTTTTATGATTCATTGCAAAATTTATGAAAATTAAACTTGTTAAAATTGCCAACATTGATCGGTTTGCTCCACAATTAGATCCCTGCGGTGGAAATGCCCTTAAAACGATACTAATCCGCCTCCCTTTTTGCAGCTCTCCCCGGACGAAACGGTGTACATCGACGCGCTCGGCAACCTGCTCGAGATTTGGCTGTACATCGTAAACGACAAGGAAAACTACCCGGTCGAGGTGATGGTCCCGTTCGTGACGCAAATGTTCGAAAAGTACGTCCAGTACCACCTGGCGGCGCCCGACGGAATGCGGGGCGTCGGTCGGGACTCCGAGCTGATTGACGAAATCGCCGAGTTTGAAGAGTCCGACCGGGAGCGGTTCAAAGAGCAGCTGATTATAATTGGGTACTTTGGACGGGAGATTCTGGGACATTCGTTGCCACTGCTGTCTAAGTTGTTGGAGGATCGTACGAGGAATTTGGGCACGCAGCTGCACCGGTTACACTCGACCAAGACGATGGACGAGGCGGGGTCAAAGGCGTTGGTGAATTTGTTCGAGGATATTCACTGGATTCTGCTGGTTACGGGGCACGTGTTGGCGTTGGAGGCGGACGGCGAGTCGGCGATGATTCCGGGGGAGATTCTGCAAATGTGCAGCCAGCAGATTGCGTCGAACGTGACGGACGTGAACAATAGCTTGAAGTTGTTGGCGTCGCCTAATCAGGACATTCAGGAGATTCCAAACGCGGAGATGAACGCGGATCCGGTGATTCGGTTGATCGCGGCCGGGTTTCGGTTGTGCGAGCTGGAGAAGAGTGCGATCGAGGTGAGGATGTATCAGTTTTTGAGTCCGGAGTTGAGCACCACGTTGGTTTGGTTCATGCGAAGGTGGAGCGATGCGTACCTGATGCCGTTGAACGAGGATTCCGTGAGTAGCATTTTCAAGGAGGCGTTTGGGTCGCGAACGCCCGGTTCGGTGTGGGTCATCAACTACCTGCTGAACAAGATCTGCCTCAACGCACAGTTCCTGCGGGCGGAGCAGTCCGTCATTGAAGAAACGTGTGATCTGTTCCTGGTGTTGCTGCGACGGCGAGATCGCTGCCAAGCGATCTTCAACTCGGAGTACTTCCGATCGATCTGCGACCTGAAAAGCGTTGACCTCCCGGTGGCGATCAAGCGAAAGCTGTTGAAAGGGTTCGTGATGGTGGCTTCCAGCGTGGAGAGTGACGAGTTGAGGCACGAATACCTCGGGAAGATCCTGCAACCGATTGAAGACAAGTACAAAATGTTGATCTCACATCAGAATTTCCAGTCCGTGTACCAGAACGAAGAGGTGCAGCTGAAGGTGATTGAAATTCTGGAGGAACTGATCGGGTGTGTGCAGGGCGCGTACCAGAACTCGATCACGATCATCTTCTCCAAGATCCAGAACATCTGCAAGGAGCTGCCCACGTTTTTGGACCTGTACCACAACTATACGGTGAGTTGAAATGCAATTATTTTCATGTTCTAAAATTTATTTCAGAATTTTAAAATTTTAGGAATATTAGGATTTTTTTTTTAAATTTTAGGAATTTTTGAAACTTAAGGAATTGTAATAATTTTAGGAACTTTAGGTATTTCAGGAATGTTAGGATTTTGAGGAACTTTAAAAATTTCTGGAATTTTATGAATTAGGAATTGTAAGAATTTTAGGAATTTTAGAAATTTTAGGAATTTTAAAAATTTAAGGAATTTTAGAAATTTAAGGAATTTTAAGAATTTTTGGAACTTTAGAAATTGTTGGAATCTTAGGAATTTCAGAAATTCCAGAATTTTAGGAATTTTAAAAATTATAAAAAAATTAAGATTTTTTTAGAATTTTAGAATTTATAAATTTAAGCAACTTTTGGAATGTACGGAATTTTAGAAAGTTTAAAAATGTTAGGAATTTTATGAATTAAAATTTTTTATGGACTTAAAGAACTTCAGGAATTTTAAGAATTTTGAGAACGTTGGGAATTTTAGGAATCTAATGAATTTTAAGAATTTTAGGCATTTTATTTATTTTATGAATTTTAGAAATTTGAGCAACTTTTGGAATTGAAAGAATTTTACAAATTTTAGAAATTTTAAGAATTTTAGAAATTTTCGGAATTTTAAGAAATTTTTCAACTTTTTGAGGAATTTTGGGGATCTTAGGATTTTTTTAAACTTTAGGTACTCAGGAATTTAACGAATTTTAGGAATTTTAGAAATTTCAGAATGTTTAGACATTTGAGGAATTTTAAAATTCTTAAATTCTAAAATACTATTTTCTTCATTATAGAAATTTTTGGAATTATGGGAATTTTAGGCATTTTAAATACAAAATTCCTTATTTTAGGAATTTATAATTTCAGGAATTTTTAAATTTTAGGAATTTAGGAAATTTTAAAAAAATTAGGAATTTTAAGAATTATAGAAATTTTAGGAATTTTAAGAATTTTAAGAATTTAAGGAATTTTAAGAATTTTAGGAATTTTAAAAATTTTAGGAATTTTAAGAATTTTAGGAATTTTAAAATTTTTAGGAATTTTAAGAATTTTAGGAATTTTAAGAATTTTAGGAATTTTAAGAATTTTAGGAATTTTAAGAATTTTAGGAATTTTAAGACTTTAAAATATTTTAAGAATTTTAGGAATTTAGAAATTTCAAAAACTTTAGGAATCTAAGGAATTTTAGGCTTTTTAGGAATTTTAAGAATTTTTTGGAATTTTATTTTAAGAATTTTTGGAATTTAGAAATTTCAGCAACTTTAGGAATCTAAGGAATTTTAGGAATTTTAGAAAGTTCAGAAATTTTAGGAATTTTAAGAGTTGTAAGAATTTTATAAACTTCAGGAATTTCAGGAATTTTAAAAAATTTAAGAACTTTAGGAATTTTAGAAATTTTAGAAATTTTAAGAACTTTAGGAATTTCTGGATGTTTATGAATTCAAGAAATTTTAGGAATTTTAAAAATTTCAAGAATTTTTAAAAATTTTAGGATTTTTAGAAATTCTAAGAATTTTATGAATTTTTGGAACGTTAGGTATTTTACTAACTTTCGGAATTTTAGAATTTTTTAGAATTTTTAAGAATTTCTGGAATTTTAGGAATTAAAAGAATTTTAGAAATTTTAGGAATTTTAAGAATTTTAAAATTTTTTAGGAATTTCAAGAATTTTAGAAATTTTAGGAATTTAGAAATTTTAGCAAGTTTTGGAATGTAAGGAATTTCAGAAAGTTTAGAGATTTTAGGAATTTTAGGAATTGAAGGAATCTGATGGGCTTTAAGAATTTAAAAAAATTAAGAATTTAAAGAATTTTAAGAATTTTTAGGATTTTTAGGAAATTTAGGAATTTTAGGAATTATATTAATTTTACGAATTTTAGAAACTTTTGGAATCGAAAGAATTTTAGAAATTTTAGAAGATTTTTAGGAGTTTTGGAAGATTTTTAGGAATTTTAGAGAATTTTTAAGAATTTTAGAAATTTTAGGAATTTTAAGAAATTTTTCCAAATTTTTAAGCATTTTGGGAATTTTAGGAATTTAAAAGTTTAAGAAACCTCCCACTGAGAATTTTGGCCGAAATTCTCAGTGGGCTTAGGTATATTAGGAATTTAACGAATTTTAGGAATTTTAAAAATTTTAGAATGCTTAGAAATTTTAGGATTTTAGCAATTTTATAATGCTTAAATTCTGAAATACTATTTTCTTTATTTAGAAATTTAAGGAATTTTAAATGTTTAGGAATTTAGGAAATTTTAGGAATTATAGTATTTAAGAATTCTAAAATTTCCGAATTTTAGAAAATTTAGAAATTCAAAAATTAAGAAATTTTAAAATTTAATAATTTTAGGATATTACAATTTTAGAATTGTAGATTTTTTTTAAGTTCACGTTTTTCCTTCCCCTTCAGACAATCGTCGAGCTCATCCTGGAGCTGGTGTGCGAGATCGTGGCCAACATCGGCAACGCGTCCTCGGAAAAGGTCATCCGGACGGCCGTGCACGAGTGCTGCTTCTCGGTGATCCGCGTCTACGTCAAAAACAACTCCAACCGCGTCTCGCTCGACACGGCCAAGAACGACTCCGACCCGCTCGATCTGATCCTGATCCTGAAGCTGCTCAACTATCTCACCTCCAAGTCGCTGTTTGCGGACGACTTTGCCGGCTCCGAGGACAGCAGCGCCCAGTCGGCGGAGATTTGCATCTTCGGGCTGACGCACATCGTCCCGCTCATTACCGTCGATCTCATCAAGTATCCGGACTTGTGTCTGCAGTACTACAGCACGATCACCTCGTTTATCGAGGAGAAGTCGCATGTGGTGAGTTGTTTTGCAAAAGTTGCAAGTCTCCCAAAATTCTAACAAAACTCCCCGCAGATTCCCAGCCTCCACCCGGACCTCCTCAAGCAACTGCTCGGCTCGATCGAGCTCGGCCTCAGCTCGTTCACGGCGGACATCGAGAGCAAGTGTCTCGAGTTTCTGGAGATCTACGCCAACGGCGTCTACTTCCACCAGGATCCGTCCGCCCCGATGGCCCAGCTGCTGCGGCCCTTCCTCAAGCTGATGCTGGACATGATATTCGGCCAGAAGATCGACCTCAACAACACGATGGACTGGTACCGGACGGTGTTTGTGGTGATCTGCTGCTTCCCCGAGCACTTTAAGGAGCTGCTGCAGCACTTTTTGAGCGAGCAGTTTGCCGACGCGGAGCAGGGCGCCGGTAAGGATGTGGCCGCGAGCAGCGTGTCGCTGGTGAACAACATGGAGTTTGTGAACAATCGGCTGGTCAAGTCCAAGTTTGTCGATCGATTTGATAAGTTTGTTACGTTGGTGAGCACGATGTACAAAAAGTAAAGGGCGGTGGAGCATGAATGGGGAAATTTGAGGTAAGTTTGACTTTATTTTTATTGAATATTTAGTTCGCAGACAGGACGATTGGCATTTTTATGAGTTTTGTTTAAAAATGCCTTATTTTAAATAAATAAGAATATTTAGATGAAAATCATCAATGCTTGTATCTAAAGGCCCTTTTTGTGATGCGATGTCATTCCATAAAAACGAAAAGTGTTACACGCTACAAAAATTACTGGGCGTTTGGTACGGTATGTCCACGCTTCCATCCTTCCCTGTAGACTTTGTGAAATGTGATCCGTTCTCAGAATACTCTCTACGGCAGGGGTGCCCAACCTTTTGGCCCTGCGGGCCATATCTGATTTTTCTGAAGCAGTGGCGGGCCGGAACTTATATTTCATAAAAGTTGAAAAAAGTAAAAATTATACCTTGATTTTAAGAATAAAACACAAAGATAACTTTCAAAAATGTGTTTATCTGACATATTTTAATTGTAGTTTGTTTAAAATTGTATAGTTATTGTTTTTGACGAATGCAATCAAATACCTCGATATAATTAAAAAAAAATTCAAATTTCAATGGTCGTTGCAATTTGTTTAAGTTTAATTTTCTCAATACTACAATATAAAAAAATCAATGATAAAATGATGATAAAATTTTTTCAAACGAAATTTGGATTCGAATATCTTTTACAAAAAAAACCTTGTTGTACATCTTTATTCAAATATTTTTAAAATTTTCAATTTGTTATTCTTCGAAATCCAAATTTTATGGAAAAATATATTTTGCTCCCTAATTTCTTGACTCATTTTGAGACATTTTTAAATATTTTTAAAATATTTGCAGCGATATCAGTACGAATAATTTGCTTTTTTAAGCGTTTTTTCACAAGAAAACTTTATCACAGATATTTTGTTCTAGAAAAATACATTAGTTTTTGCTTAGTTATTTATTTAAAAAAAATAAAATAGTTAAAACTGAAAGAAATTTAAATCTAGAGTCATTTTGTACATTTTTAGACAATCCAAGTTAGATCTCACAATTTTACGAAATGGATAATTTTGTTTTCTAGCATAATTTTTCAGTTTAAAAATATCAATATAGAAATTATAAGAATTAAATTTAAACATGAAGAATGTTGTTATAATATGTTAAAATTTGATCTCAAGCATACTTGTTTTTTAATTCAGACAATCAATTTATTTATTTTTATATGTCATGAACAGCCTTAAGGGATCGGTCATAGAACTATTTTGAGAAGCCGTCGCGGGCCGGATGAAATGGCTTCACGGGCCGGATCCGGCCCGCGGGCCGGACGTTGGGCAGGCCTGCTCTACGGTAAACAGAATGCAGTAGGGCTGGTTGCTTAAATTTTTGTAATACATTTTCGGGTATTCTCGAATGTATTGCAATTATTAATTTGCTTTAAACTATTAAACTTTAACGTTTCGAGAATTAAACTATATTTCCTAAAGCTTTTTTAAGGATTTCTATAATTTCAAAAGGTCCTAACCTGCATAGCAAACTTATAGCACATAGCTTATTTTAAAAATTTACTCGAGAATTATAAAATAATTGAGGTGTGCCAAAATGTTGCCACAAACGATAATCTATCATTTTCGTAATGAGATTATCCTATCGGCGATAACCTTATCGACGATAATTCGACGCTGTCGTGATAACTTGTCGCTTTTTAACGTTTCGAGAATACTTATTTAAAAATTCGACCTTGAATAAAAATAAACATAGAGCACGTAATGTAAACAATAGCAAACACGTTTTGCTTGGTTGTCCATTCTGTGCATTGTCCTGAAGCTTGGTTGAATTTGGTTGCCCGAGTCCCGAGTTATAATTACAAATGTTTACGAGGGTTAATGGATGAAAAAATCATGTTCAAATAAAAAAACTTGTTTCAAACTTTTATTTAATTTCATGTCACAACTAAAGAAATATGAAAAGTAAGCATTGTAAATAAATCTGAGTAATCGTTATTTTCATATTTCATCAGGAAAATATTAAGCATCGGTTAAGCATCCCCTGATTATGTATCGTTCAGCCCAGTTATTGAGCTGCATTTGGTGACTGGGCTACGTTCTCAGCCCAGTTACCGAACAAGTATTGTACCTTACTAAAATTAACTAAGGCAGATATTAGACTTTGGCAAACAAATATACAAACTCGCACTTTTTTGTGTGTTGAGAGATTGCTAAACTCGCAAACTCACATACAACTAAAAATGTATGCGGGCTGAAGGAGCTATTACACTACGGCAAACAAACAAACAAAGTCGCACTTTTTGACAGTTTGCTAGAAACGTCAGCTCTAACATTTAGCTTCGTTTGCGAGTTTAGCTAACTATTAAACACATAAAAGGCGAGCTTTTTTGTTTGTTTGTTTGTTTGTTTGTCATAGTCTAATACCTCCTTGACGTTTCTGCAAACAAAGCAGGCAAACTGTGCGAGTTTTTTTGTTTTGTTGCCATAGTCTAATACCTGCTTAATTGGAGCCAAATTTCAAATCGTTTTATTCTTATATTGCAAAAATAAAGGTATTTAAAAAAATGCGAGGCTTTGTGAAATTTTTAGTATTTTTTTTTCAAATACTCTAAAACAGTGAAAATACAAATTTCAAATCGTTTTATGTCCATATTGCAAATATCTTTTTTGAGTATTTTCAGAAAATACTGATTTTTTTTTGAAAAGTTTAGTATTTTATTCTCATAACTCTAAAACAATGAAAATGCAGACAAAATTTCGAATCGTTTAATAGCCACAAGGGAAGTTATAAAAAATTTGTGTGGGACCATCCATAAACCACGTGGACACTTTTTTCGAAATCTAAGACCCGCCCCTTATGGACAATTGTATATATGTACAAATAAAATCGTTTGGTATGGAGTGTGGATAATCGCTGCCCCCCCACCTTAAATGTCCACGAGGTTTTAGATGGTTCTTGAATTTTCAAAAAATACGATATTTGATAAAAATGTTTAAGTACTTAAATTTGAAACTTACTATATTATGAATTTAAGAAAATATCATCATAGTGAAAGAGCAACTGTAGCCCAAAACAGGAATTTTTCTGGTACTGGTGCTTTTACTCGACCCTCTCTGATTTCAATGAAACTTTGTAGACTTGTAATTCTAGGTGCTTATAAAAGTCATTTTTGTGTGTACAGCCATTCCACGTCAAACAGGAAGTCTCCAAATCAAAAGTGCTCCGATTTCAAATTTGGAGTGGGGGTTCTTTGGCCCAAAGAATTAGACCCGTATTTTTTTGTTTGGCGATTAGGGTGGTCCAATCCGAAATAGGGTGATTCAAAAAATTGCGTTTTTCGTCGATTTTCGCAAAAACCACATTTTTCAAAAAATCATATCTCCCGAACGGCTGAACCAATTTTGGAGCGCCACAATTCAAAAGAAACGTTATTAGTTGGGCTTTTAGGGAAAAATATGTTGAGGTCCAAAAATTTTTTTCGATGACATATGTATAGGTACCAAAAGTTGCGTCTTTCAATTACGAAAATTTTGGTACCCAAACATGTGTAGGCCATCGCTGAAATTTTCAAGTTATCGCAGTTTTAGTGAAAAAAGTTGATTTTTAGCCGTTTTCGTCATTTTCCCGTTTTTGCGCGCGGCGCGTCGAAAAAACCCAGTTTTTATGTTTAAAAAATCATATCTCCGAAACGTGTTAATGGATATTCGCAATTTGTTGATATGTTATGTAATATATTACAAGTAATCAGGGAAAAATATTTTCAGGCATGGGCTCTTTGGTCCCGAGACCTTGAAATCGGCAAATTAAATTTTCATAGGACCTTTTCAAATATTCAGCTAGTTTTTTTGGACCTCAACATATTTTTCCTTAAAAGCCCAACTAATAACGTTTCTTTTGAATTGTGGTTTTTGCGAAAATCGATGAAAACGCAATTTTTTGAACCACCCTATTTCGGATTGGACCACCCTAATCGCCAAACAAAAAAATACGGGTCTAATTCTTTGGGCCAAAGAACCCCCACTCCAAATTTGAGCCAAATCGGAGCACTTTTGATTTGGAGACTTCCTGTTTGACGTGGAATGGCTGTATATGGAGCAAGTTGCACTCGAGAATGACATTTGAGAAAGGCGTAAGTTAATTAAATATTTTTGTATTTCGTAATTTAAAATTACTGCATCTCGAAACCGCTGCATCGTATCAAAAACTGGTCAAAGACAAACTTGTAGGAAAATCTTTAAAAAATACACTGAAAGAAAAAAAACTCCCAAATTCTATGAGATTTTTTCGATTTTTAAGTTTGAAAGTTAAATTTAAAGGTTATGTCACGATTTTTTTTTATTTTTTTTTCGAGGAAATAGCGATCGACTCAGATTCAGATGGTCTAAACGTCTAAATTTAGTAAAAAATAGTTAGAAATTTCAATTGAGTTATCCCCACTTATCATTGATAAGGTTATCGCCGATTGTCGTCCCGGCGGTAGCGATAATCGTTATCGTTATCGTCGGACGATAAGATTATCGACCAAGTTTTTTAATAGATGATCCAAGACGCGACAACTGATATAATAATTAACTATCTGGTATTAAACACTTCAATCAATTAATTTTCAGGTTCCATTTAAATCATTGAAGATGATCTTATCACAAAAATTGGCTTCAGGATAACACAAATTTGACAGTTTGGAACTCAACGTAACAAGAAGCCTAAAAAGCATCAAAAACGGTAAAATCTCATCACGAGAAAAGACATGCAGCATGGAAAACACCAAGTGAAAAAAAAAACTGACCTAAACTGATTCTAGAAGGAGCAAAGCTAACTGTGCATAACAATCGGTCGGAATGTGTGTGTAACGAAAGAGAACGAAATGTAAAGTTATTTCTTTCTTTGTAAGAAAACAAGTTTGTTAAACGACAAAAAAAATGAGCTGTTACTTATTTGTGTTTGTTTGTTTGTTTTGTGTCTTTTTGTGATCGTCTCTCTTTAAATGTTGCCTTCGTTTTTCGAGACTTTTTCTGTATCTAAAAAAAAACACGATTTAGGTAGAAATTTAAGCTCTCGTGTACTGCTGACACACACACTAAATTAAACACACACAACTAGTGGTACTGATATTGTAGCTAGGACGGCGCGAACTTAGGCTAGGATTTTCGAATGGGCATTTTGGAAAGAAATGTGTACACTAGAGCTTTCTGTTTTTAGATTCTTCCATTATTTTTTGTCTTTCTTAAAAAGGTAAACTCACCAAACTAACCGTTCTGTACAACTAAACTACAATCAACCAGATTTTAACAAAACAAAAAAAATGCACACAGTGAGTGAAACAAAACTAGACTTTTCCCCCCGTTCTTTCTTACCAAAAAGGCAACGCACTTAAAACTGTTACAATCACTAATTACTACTACTACTACTACCACTAAAGTGAACAAAATAACTATTACATTAGCCTGTCCCATTTTGAGGTCATGTCGAGGAATTTCAGGTGCTCACTTCTTGAATGGTAGATTACGATGTTAGGAACAATGTTTTCTTAGACAAGAAAAAATAATAAAATACTTTCTCGCACCCCCTAGTCGATTTACTGAAAAAAGTCACTTTTTTGAACAAATTTTCTAAAATCGCTTGGAATCAATACAAAAACTGTTTCGATCAGGTGTGTATTATCTTCAAACGATAGGTTTTTGTCCATAGATTAAGATGCACTATCAATATTGGACCAAAATTTAAGTTTTTAGACTCTCCCAGGCGGATTTGTGTCGAAAAAATCGCATTTTTTCGAAACTTTTTTCAGAAATGTTCATTTAATTTAGGGTAGCC
Organism: Culex pipiens pallens; assembly: GCF_016801865.2. Taxonomy (NCBI): domain Eukaryota; kingdom Metazoa; phylum Arthropoda; class Insecta; order Diptera; family Culicidae; genus Culex; species Culex pipiens. The sequence continues at coordinate 26,657 of NW_026292842.1, read as the reverse complement.
CATTTTTCCCAGTAAAACCAATACATGCAGCTTGTAGGAAATTTTATGGCGAACATTTTTCCCTCTGAGAAAATGCAATTTTGACACTCCAGAGCCGAGATATTTGAGTTTTAGTGAGGAAAAAAGTGCCAATTTTCAAAATTTCTCAGAATTCAGAAGCAAGGCCTACTAATTACACGATGTAGCAAGCATATGTCTCAAAGGTCAGGGTATGCTTTTTTATAGTAATTTTGGCCGCTGAATCCGAATCTGAAATCAAATTTCGTGTAAACAGTGATGTTTTGGAGCTACACCCTTTTGGAATGTTATTTGCGTGTTTAAGAGGCAGTTTTTGCAAATATTGATCGGTTTGTTCTAGAGGTCGTATCGAGGTGCTCCGATTTGGATGAAACTTTCAGCGTTTGTTTGTCTATACATGAGATGAACTCATGCCAAATATGAGCCCTCTACGACAAAGGGAAGTGGGGTAAAAAACATAAAAAATCTTAAAATTAAATTGCTCGCATTTAAGTAAAACTTCATCAATTCCCACTCTCTTAGATGCATTCGAAAGGTCTTTTGAAGCACTTCAAAATGAGCCATAGACATCCAGGATTGGTTTAACTTTTCTCATAGCTTTTGCAAATTACTGTTAAATTTTTTTGCAGCAACCTCCAACACCCATACTCTTTTAGTTCAAAAGTTAGGGAATTTCATGGACTATAAGCCCACGGTAATAACTTTTTGGCCAATCGCAGTTTTTCTCATAGTTTTTCGATTTTTCTATAACAAACATTTTACAACGTTAGTTATTGTCCTGTAGGCATCCATAGCGGCTTTTTTTAGTCCCACTTTTGTCATATTCGAAATCCTCGGAAAATTCAAACTACAATGCCCGTTTTACCCCACTTCCCTTTGTCATAGAGGGCTCATATTTGGCATGAGTTCATCTCATGTATAGACAAACAAACGCTGAAAGTTTCATCCAAATCGGAGCATCTCGATACGACCTCTAGAACAAACCGAGCAATATTTACTAAAACTGCCTCTTAAACACGCAAATAACATTCCAAAAGGGTGTAGCTCCAAAACATCACTGTTTACACGAAATTTGATTTCAGATTCGGATTCAGCGGCCAAAATTACTATAAAAAAGCATACCCTGACCTTTGAGACATACGCTTGCTACATCGTGTAATTAGTAGGCCTTGCTTCTGAATTCTGAGAAATTTTGAAAATTGGCACTTTTTTCCTCACTAAAACTCAAATATCTCGGCTCTGGAGTGTCGAAATTGCATTTTCTCAGAGGGAAAAATGTTCGCCATAAAATTTCCTACAAGCTGCATGTATTGGTTTTACTGGGAAAAATGGGCTACCCTAAATTAAATGAACATTTCTGAAAAAAGTTTCGAAAAAATGCGATTTTTTCGACACAAATCCGCCTGGGAGAGTCCAAAAACTTAAATTTTGGTCCAATATTGATAGTGCATCTTAATCTATGGACAAAAACCTATCGTTTGAAGATAATACACACCTGATCGAAACAGTGTTTGTATTGATTCCAAGCGATTTTAGAAAATTTGTTCAAAAAAGTGACTTTTTTCAGTAAATCGACTAGGGGGTGCGAGAAAGTATTTTATTATTTTTTCTTGTCTAAGAAAACATTGTTCCTAACATCATAATCTACCATTTAAGAAGTGAGCACCTGAAATTCCTCGACATGACCACAAAATGGGACAGGCTACTATTACATAGCTTAAAGAAGAAGAGACAACAAATCAAACTTTTAGAAAGCCATCCAATTTTATGATGCAGCTCGGTTGTGGAATTACGCTCATTCAGCAAACATTGATGGCCTCTTCATCACTCTCTATATTTTTTTTTCTGATTGACCTGTCAAATTGTTTAAAAATGAACTTATCAAAACTATTAGAACTTTGTCCCAATTGAAATAACAAGAATTTAAGTTTAGTTATGTGACAACTATTACTACTACATACAAGTAATTTTTTTTCTTGTTTTTTGAAGGGAAACAACTGAAACGAACATTCTCTTAGAATAGCTATTTGACTGGAAAGCGGTAGAAAAAAAAGTTGTTAACGATATTTTATCGATGATAGATAACGATATAAGCGATTATTCTATTGGAGATCATTTTTGAAATTCATTAAAATAAACTTATTAATTCTAATATTTCAAGTTTGGTATGCATTTTATCAACATTATATTTTTTATTTAAATGATCTAAAATTATCGCAAAAAACTTATTTTTTTATTATTACGCCACATCTTGAATGATTTTTTTGTAATATTTAAGTTTTTCTGGGTCAATTTTTATAATTTTGTGTGAGCATAATTTTTTAACTTCTCTTATTTTATTAATTTGGAACATGTCAAATGAAGTTATTTTGAAATATTTTAAAATAATTTGTTGGCTGTTTTCAGTGACATTTTTGTAATTGTTTGCTCTACAAAATTGTAGAAAATTGTTGCATCTTCAAAAAAACCTTGCAATTTTTGTTCTAAATGATAAAAATAACTTTCTGGATTTTTGCCATTTACCATAAAATGACACGTTCCATTTTTTTTTTACATTTGAGTAACAAAAAATGGCAGAGGTTTTAAACTTTTGAAATATATGTTTTTAGGAATTTTGAATACACCATGAAATTTGGCATCCAATTTTACATAAAAGTCCCATTGATACCAACTTTTCTAAAATATCACCATTTAAAATATAAATCGCGTCTTTTTTAAAATGTCTTGAAAATCCATTCAAAATTAATTTCCAAACCAATAAAATTTCACTTTTATCCAAGCTTTTATCACTATTTTACCAAATTATTCCCAAAATATTGTGTTGATTGACACACATATTGCAAGTTATAAAAAAATATTCTATTGAAAATACGGTATTTAAAGGATTTTTTTGCAATCCCGTCGTGAAACTACTTACTTTTCCTGTCATTCTTGAACGACGAAATAGCCTACTTTTCTGTACCAAAAATAACAGAATCGAATAGCAACACTTTTCAAAATAAATGCTGAAAAGTTCTACTTTTCAGCACTGAAGTGGGTGCTGAAAAGTTGAACTTTTCAGCACTTGTTTCGAAAAGTAACACTTTTCAACATTTTTTTGATTTAAACGATTTATTGACAAAATACATGAAAATTCGACTTAAAATTTCACTCAATGGGTGTTTTTCGAAATTGCAAAAAATGTTGTATGGAACTCGTTGCAAAACTTGATTTTTTCAGCACTCGTCGTATTTATCCAACTCGGTGAACCTCGTTGGATAAATGTACGACTCGTGCTGAAAAAATCCTCTTTTTGCAACTTGTTGCATAAACTACTATTATGTAACACCAAAGACTCATTTGGCGAAAATCCATTTTCATTTCGTTTGTCACTCATATTAAATTGTAAAAAATGCAGTATTTTGAGAGTTTTTTGAGTTATTTCAAACATACTAAATTTTGCAAAAAATGATTAGGGGCCATCCGTAAACTAAGTTCTTTGGAAAACCGTCAATCGCTTCTTTACATGTGGTTTGTGAATGCCTTTTGTAAATGTTTTAAATGTTTAAGAGGAGTTTATTTAAATAAATTCGTTTTTCATTCTTGATTTAAATAAATCGTCGAAAATTTTCCTCAATATAGTCGAAAATTGATAACAATGACGATAGCATTATATCGTTATCTTCGGACGATAACTTTATCGTTTAACAACGTTGATAGAAAACAGTAAAGCTCGGCAAAGACAAAATTTGCTCTATTCCAAAATTGGCAAAATTTCAAAACAAAATCGTCTCTTTTTCATGCGAAATCAAACAAGAGGGAGAGAGAAAGAGAGAGAGAGAGCGAAACTGCTCGAAACGCGTCCTTTTCTCTCTGCTTTCCAAAACATTTGCGTTTTGACAGCTTCGTCGCTCTCTATCAGAAAACGTTCGCACGAAGGAGAGAACAAAGAGGACAACACAAATGCGATTTTGCCGGAGCGAGAGAGCTTTTTCGCTGCAGATTTGCTAGAATTTTGCGATTCGGGGTAGAATAGGCGAACAAAAAGAAGAAGCAAAAAAACAAAACTAATTAAACCTAAACTATACGGGGGCAAATCGTAGATAAAAAAAAACCAAGATGTTTTGAGGTCGATTTTTACACGCACTTTTTGCATGAATTTTTATTCTTAGTATCACAATAAACACACGGAAAAAAAGAAGCGCGGCATTGGACAAGAAAAAAAACATAACTATATATTTATACATGAGTAAAGGCACTTTTTGTGAAAAGAAACGTTGCCAATATTGGCATCAAAGTGCGATCGAAAGAAAGTGCGAACAAATTGGAACTTTGTAACGAAGATTTTTTCTTTTGTAAACGAACCTTTATTGCCGGTAAAATATTAATTTCGTACATTTTTTGCTCGCTTCGCTGTTGAAGAATCAAACATGAAATCGTGACGCTATATTTGTAGTGAAATATATATTATATATTTATTGTAAGATCGACTTAAGTGTTGCTATTTATAGGATCAGATTTTTTACGCGCTTCGATTCGTGGTTCGTTTTTTGGACACACCATTTTACTATACATTTATTGGTAGACATCTTTCACGGATAGTCGCGCAGCCATTTTTCCTCTACATTTAAAACGTCTTTTTCTTGTTATTTAAAACCTCACAAAGTAAGCAAAACAAACTGTAATACATCTCATATATTTGTATAGAGCAGAACAAACTAACGCATATTTATCGAATCGTTCCCTTTTTAATTCGTGTAAATACCATAAAAAAACTCTTTGAAAGCCATACGATATGTGTTTTAGTTGAATCATGTAGTTTTAAGCTGGAAACAGAATACCATCCCAAGATAAACATATATAAATTGCATAAACAAAACTCAAAGTTGAACCCCGTTTGTTGGACACGATTACAAATAAAAAATAGTTTTTGGAACGAAACAAATTTTTTGCACCTTTCTACACAGTAAAACAAACTTGAACAATCCCTACACATACACAAGTACACGACGTTTCCTCTCTGTCTGATAGCAGTAGTTTTTAAAAATTCACAAATTAAAAACTCAGATCTGAGCAAAATCGGCACACTCACACAACCACTTGGAGTAAATATAAGCACACAATATAAAATACACACCCACACATTTTGGAAACAAGTTACAAATTGTAAAACATTGGAAAATCATTTCTTCCCTCTCCCTAAGAAAAAAAAAACGAAAAGTACATGAATGAGACACAAACACACCTATAAAGTGTATAAAAACAGTCATCCTCGACGTAAAGACAGCAAAATAACACTGAAAAAAAAAATCAAAGATATTAAGTTAAGAGTGGCAACTTGAGATCGCATTTTTTCGTGAAGAAGAAAAAAAAAATAAACGAGTGTGTGAAATTCGATATCTACTTTCTAAAAGTACAAAATAAACTTATTATTACGAAGAAAAAGAAACAAGCTGAACAAAAATAAAATAACACAAAAAAAGCAAGCGGGCGAGAGTGAGCGAAAGCGAGAGAGAAAACGTTAGCTAAGCGATTTTAAAATTAATCTTTCCGACAAGTGATACACTGAGAAAAAAAAACACAAATAAAATGCGGGCGGATCCACGCGAGACCGGATGCAACTGGGAATGGGCGCCGATGCCGTTCTGGGAAATTAAATTGAAAAGTATTTTTGACTGATCTGAAACATTCCGAAAAAGTCCTTTTTATAATTAAAGTCAAAATAACAATACGATGAAATAAACGATTTTAATTTAATAATTTAGTAATTTAATAATTTAATAATTTAATAATTTAATAATTTAATAATTTAATAATTTAATAATTTAATAATTTAATAATTTAATAATTTAATAATTTAATAATTTAATAATTTAATAATTTAATAATTTAATAATTTAATAATTTAATAATTTAATAATTTAATAATTTAATAATTTAATAATTTAATAATTTAATAATTTAATAATTTAATAATTTAATAATTTAATAATTTAATAATTTAATAATTTAATAATTTAATAATTTAATAATTTAATAATTTAATAATTTAATAATTTAATAATTTAATAATTTAATAATTTAATAATTTAATAATTTAATAATTTAATAATTTAATAATTTAATAATTTAATAATTTAATAATTTAATAATTTAATAATTCAATAATTCAATAATTTAATAATTTAATAATTTAATAATTTAATAATTTAATAATTTAATAATTTTATAATTTTATAATTAAATAATTAAATAATTCAATAATTTAATAATTTAATAATTTAATAATTTAATAATTTAATAATTTAATAATTTAATAATTTAATAATTTAATAATTTAATAATTTAATAATTTAATAATTTAATAATTTAATAATTTAATAATTTAATAATTTAATAATTTAATAATTTAATAATTTAATAATTACATAATTTAATAATTTAATAATTTAATAATTTAATCATTTAATAATTTAATAATTTAATAATTTAATAATTTAATAATTTCATAATTTAATAATTTAATAATTTAATAATTTAATAATTTAATAATTTAATAATTTAATAATTTAATAATTTAATAATTTAATAATTTAATAATTTAATAATTTAATAATTTAATAATTTAATAATTTAATAATTTAATAATTTAATAATTTAATAATTTAATAATTTAATAATTTAATAATTTAATAATTTAATAATTTAATAATTTAATAATTTAATAATTTAATAATTTAATAATTTAATAATTTAATAATTTAATAATTTAATAATTTAATAATTTAATAATTTAATAATTTAATAATTTAATAATTTAATAATTTAATAATTTAATAATTTAATAATTTAATAATTTAATAATTTAATAATTTAATAATTTAATAATTTAATAATTTAATAATTTAATAATTTAATAATTTAATAATTTAATAATTTAATAATTTAATAATTTAATAATTTAATAATTTAATAATTTAATAATTTAATAATTTAATAATTTAATAATTAATAATTAATAATTTAATAATTTAATAATTTAATGATTTAATAATTTAATAATTTAATAATTTAATAATTTAATAATTTTATAATTAAATAATTTAATAATTTAATAATTTAATAATTTAATAATTTAATAATTTAATAATTTAATAATTTAATAATTTAATAATTTAATAATTTAATAATTTAATAATTTAATAATTTAATAATTTAATAATTAAATAATTTAATAATTTAATAATTTAATAATTTAATAATTTAATAATTTAATAATTTAATAATTTAATAATTTAATAATTTAATAATTTAATAATTTAATAATTTAATAAATTAATAATTTAATAATTTAATAATTTAATAATTTAATAATTTAATAATTTAATAATTTAATAATTTAATAATTTAATAATTTAATAATTTAATAATTTAATAATTTAATAATTTAATAATTTAATAATTTAATAATTTAATAATTTAATAATTTAATAATTTAATAATTTAATAATTTAATAATTTAATAATTTAATAATTTAATAATTTAATAATTTAATAATTTAATAATTTAATAATTTAATAATTTAATAATTTAATAATTTAATAATTTAATAATTTAATAATTTAATAATTTAATAATTTAATAATTTAATAATTTAATAATTAAATAATTTAATAATTTAATAATTTAATAATTTAATAATTTAATAATTTAATAATTTAATAATTTAATAATTTAATAATTTAATAATTTAACAATTTAATAATTTAATAATTTAATAATTTAATAATTTAATAATTTAATAATTTAATAATTTAATAATTTAATAATTTAATAATTTAATAATTTAATAATTTAATAATTTAATAATTTAATAATTTAATAATTTAATAATTTAATAATTTAATAATTTAATAATTTAATAATTTAATAATTTAATAATTTAATAATTTAATAATTTAATAATTTAATAATTTAATAATTTAATAATTTAATAATTTAATAATTTAATAATTTAATAATTTAATAATTTAATAATTTAATAATTTAATAATTTAATAATTTAATAATTTAATAATTTAATAATTTAATAATTTAATAATTTAATAATTTAATAATTTAATAATTTAATAATTTAATAATTTAATAATTTAATAATTTAATAATTTAATAATTTAATAATTTAATAATTTAATAATTTAATAATTTAATAATTTAATAATTTAATAATTTAATAATTTAATAATTTAATAATTTAATAATTTAATAATTTAATAATTTAATAATTTAATAATTTAATAATTTAATAATTTAATAATTTAATAATTTAATAATTTAATAATTTAATAATTTAATAATTTAATAATTTAATAATTTAATAATTTAATAATTTAATAATTTAATAATTTAATAATTTAATAATTTAATAATTTAATAATTAATAATTTAATAATTTAATAATTTAATAATTTAATAATTTAATAATTTAATAATTTAATAATTTAATAATTTAATAATTTAATAATTTAATAATTTAATAATTTAATAATTTAATAATTTAATAATTTAATAATTTAATCATTTAATAATTTAATAATTTAATAATTTAATAATTTAATAATTTAATAATTTAATAATTTAATAATTTAATAATTTAATAATTTAATAATTTAATAATTTAATAATTTAATAATTTAATAATTTAATAATTTAATAATTTAATAATTTAATAATTTAATAATTTAATAATTTAATAATTTAATAATTTAATAATTTAATAATTTAATAATTTAATAATTTAATAATTTAATAATTTAATAATTTAATAATTTAATAATTTAATAATTTAATAATTTAATAATTTAATAATTTAATAATTTAATAATTTAATAATTTAATAATTTAATAATTTAATAATTTAATAATTTAATAATTTAATAATTTAATAATTTAATAATTTAATAATTTAATAATTTAATAATTTAATAATTTAATAATTTAATAATTTAATAATTTAATAATTTAATAATTTAATAATTTAATAATTTAATAATTTAATAATTTAATAATTTAATAATTTAATAATTTAATAATTTAATAATTTAATAATTTAATAATTTAATAATTTAATAATTTAATAATTTAATAATTTAATAATTTAATAATTTAATAATTTAATAATTTAATAATTTAATAATTTAATAATTTAATAATTTAATAATTTAATAATTTAATAATTTAATAATTTAATAATTTAATAATTTAATAATTTAATAATTTAATAATTTAATAATTTAATAATTTAATAATTTAATAATTTAATAATTTAATAATTTAATAATTTAATAATTTAATAATTTAATAATTTAATAATTTAATAATTTAATAATTTAATAATTTAATAATTTAATAATTTAATAATTTAATAATTTAATAATTTAATAATTTAATAATTTAATAATTTAATAATTTAATAATTTAATAATTTAATAATTTAATAATTTAATAATTTAATAATTTAATAATTTAATAATTTAATAATTTAATAATTTAATAATTTAATAATTTAATAATTTAATAATTTAATAATTTAATAATTTAATAATTTAATAATTTAATAATTTAATAATTTAATAATTTAATAATTTAATAATTTAATAATTTAATAATTTAATAATTTAATAATTTAATAATTTAATAATTTAATAATTTAATAATTTAATAATTTAATAATTTAATAATTTAATAATTTAATAATTTAATAATTTAATAATTTAATAATTTAATAATTTAATAATTTAATAATTTAATAATTTAATAATTTAATAATTTAATAATTTAATAATTTAATAATTTAATAATTTAATAATTTAATAATTTAATAATTTAATAATTTAATAATTTAATAATTTAATAATTTAATAATTTAATAATTTAATAATTTAATAATTTAATAATTTAATAATTTAATAATTTAATAATTTAATAATTTAATAATTTAATAATTTAATAATTTAATAATTTAATAATTTAATAATTTAATAATTTAATAATTTAATAATTTAATAATTTAATAATTTAATAATTTAATAATTTAATAATTTAATAATTTAATAATTTAATAATTTAATAATTTAATAATTTAATAATTTAATAATTTAATAATTTAATAATTTAATAATTTAATAATTTAATAATTTAATAATTTAATAATTTAATAATTTAATAATTTAATAATTTAATAATTTAATAATTTAATAATTTAATAATTTAATAATTTAATAATTTAATAATTTAATAATTTAATAATTTAATAATTTAATAATTTAATAATTTAATAATTTAATAATTTAATAATTTAATAATTTAATAATTTAATAATTTAATAATTTAATAATTTAATAATTTAATAATTTAATAATTTAATAATTTAATAATTTAATAATTTAATAATTTAATAATTTAATAATTTAATAATTTAATAATTTAATAATTTAATAATTTAATAATTTAATAATTTAATAATTTAATAATTTAATAATTTAATAATTTAATAATTTAATAATTTAATAATTTAATAATTTAATAATTTAATAATTTAATAATTTAATAATTTAATAATTTAATAATTTAATAATTTAATAATTTAATAATTTAATAATTTAATAATTTAATAATTTAATTATTTAATAATTTAATAATTTAATAATTTAATAATTTAATAATTTAATAATTTAATAATTTAATAATTTAATAATTTAATAATTTAATAATTTAATAATTTAATAATTTAATAATTTAATAATTTAATAATTTAATAATTTAATAATTTAATAATTTAATAATTTAATAATTTAATAATTTAATAATTTAATAATTTAATAATTTAATAATTTAATAATTTAATAATTTAATAATTTAATAATTTAATAATTTAATAATTTAATAATTTAATAATTTAATAATTTAATAATTTAAAAATTTAATAATTTAATAATTTAATAATTTAATAATTTAATAATTTAATAATTTATTTTTTTCAATTCAATTTAATTTGGTTTTATTGGTGAATTATCAATATACAATAAGTTCTTTTGGAATACATAACAGAGTTTTGGAGTTCCTTTCAGCTGTGTGTTACATCATAATCCATTTTGGGACAATTGTTGCTTGTAGTTAAAGGGTTACTTAAAGTAAGAAAAAGATAAGGAAAAAAACTTACTAATTTTAATAATTTAATAATTTAATAATTTAATAATTTAATAATTTAATAATTTAATAATTTAATAATTTAATAATTTAATAATTTAATAATTTAATAATTTAATAATTTAATAATTTAATAATTTAATAATTTAATAATTTAATAATTTAATAATTTAATAATTTAATAATTTAAAAATTTAATAATTTAATAATTTAATAATTTAATAATTTAATAATTTAAAAATTTAATAATTTAATAATTTAATAATTTAATAATTTAATAATTTAAAAATTTAATAATTTAATAATTTAATAATTTAATAATTTAATAATTTAATAATTTAATAATTTAATAATTTAATAATTTAATAATTTAATAATTTAATAATTTAATAATTTAATAATTTAATAATTTAATAATTTAATAATTTAATAATTTAATAATTTAATAATTTAATAATTTAATAATTTAATAATTTAATAATTTAATAATTTAATAATTTAATAATTTAATAATTTAATAATTTAATAATTTAATAATTTAATAATTTAATAATTTAATAATTTAATAATTTAATAATTTAATAATTTAATAATTTAATAATTTAATAATTTAATAATTTAATAATTTAATAATTTAATAATTTAATAATTTAATAATTTAATAATTTAATAATTTAATAATTTAATAATTTAATAATTTAATAATTTAATAATTTAATAATTTAATAATTTAATAATTTAATAATTTAATAATTTAATAATTTAATAATTTAATAATTTAATAATTTAATAATTTAATAATTTAATAATTTAATAATTTAATAATTTAATAATTTAATAATTTAATAATTTAATAATTTAATAATTTAATAATTTAATAATTTAATAATTTAATAATTTAATAATTTAATAATTTAATAATTTAATAATTTAATAATTTAATAATTTAATAATTTAATAATTTAATAATTTAATAATTTAATAATTTAATAATTTAATAATTTAATAATTTAATAATTTAATAATTTAATAATTTAATAATTTAATAATTTAATAATTTAATAATTTAATAATTTAATAATTAAATAATTTAATAATTTAATAATTTAATAATTTAATAATTTAATAATTTAATAATTTAATAATTTAATAATTTAATAATTTAATAATTTAATAATTTAATAATTTAATAATTTAATAATTTAATAATTTAATAATTTAATAATTTAATAATTTAATAATTTAATAATTTAATAATTTAATAATTTAATAATTTAATAATTTAATAATTTAATAATTTAATAATTTAATAATTTAATAATTTAATAATTTAATAATTTAATAATTTAATAATTTAATAATTTAATAATTTAATAATTTAATAATTTAATAATTTAATAATTTAATAATTTAATAATTTAATAATTTAATAATTTAATAATTTAATAATTTAATAATTTAATAATTTAATAATTTAATAATTTAATAATTTAATAATTTAATAATTTAATAATTTAATAATTTAATAATTTAATAATTTAATAATTTAATAATTTAATAATTTAATAATTTAATAATTTAATAATTTAATAATTTAATAATTTAATAATTTAATAATTTAATAATTTAATAATTTAATAATTTAATAATTTAATAATTTAATAATTTAATAATTAATAATTTAATAATTTAATAATTTAATAATTTAATAATTTAATAATTTAATAATTTAATAATTTAATAATTTAATAATTTAATAATTTAATAATTTAATAATTTAATAATTTAATAATTTAATAAATTAATAATTTAATAATTTAATAATTTAATAATTTAATAATTTAATAATTTAATAATTTAATAATTTAATAATTTAATAATTTAATAATTTAATAATTTAATAATTTAATAATTTAATAATTTAATAATTTAATAATTTAATAATTTAATAATTTAATAATTTAATAATTTAATAATTTAATAATTTAATAATTTAATAATTTAATAATTTAATAATTTAATAATTTAATAATTTAATAATTTAATAATTTAATAATTTAATAATTTAATAATTTAATAATTTAATAATTTAATAATTTAATAATTTAATAATTTAATAATTTAATAATTTAATAATTTAATAATTTAATAATTTAATAATTTAATAATTTAATAATTTAATAATTTAATAATTTAATAATTTAATAATTTAATAATTTAATAATTTAATAATTTAATAATTTAATAATTTAATAATTTAATAATTTAATAATTTAATAATTTAATAATTTAATAATTTAATAATTTAATAATTTAATAATTTAATAATTTAATAATTTAATAATTTAATAATTTAATAATTTAATAATTTAATAATTTAATAATTTAATAATTTAATAATTTAATAATTTAATAATTTAATAATTTAATAATTTAATAATTTAATAATTTAATAATTTAATAATTTAATAATTTAATAATTTAATAATTTAATAATTTAATAATTTAATAATTTAATAATTTAATAATTTAATAATTTAATAATTTAATAATTTAATAATTTAATAATTTAATAATTTAATAATTTAATAATTTAATAATTTAATAATTTAATAATTTAATAATTTAATAATTTAATAATTTAATAATTTAATAATTTAATAATTTATAATTTAATAATTTAATAATTTAATAATTTAATAATTTAATAATTTAATAATTTAATAATTTAATAATTTAATAATTTAATAATTTAATAATTTAATAATTTAATAATTTAATAATTTAACAATTTAATAATTTAATAATTTAATAATTTAATAATTTAATAATTTAATAATTTAATTAATTTAATTTTATATTTAATTATAATATAAATAATTTTAATAATTAATAATTTAATATTTTATTTTAATATAATAATTTTAAATTTTTAATTAATTATTAAATAATAAAAATAATAATAAAATTATAATTTTAATAATTTAATAATTTAATAATTTAATAATTTAATAATTTAATAATTTAATAATTTAATAATTTAATAATTTAATAATTTAATAATTTAATAATTTAATAATTTAATAATTTAATAATTTAATAATTTAATAATTTAATAATTTAATAATTTAATAATTTAATAATTTAATAATTTAAAAATTTAATAATTTAATAATTTAATAATTTAATAATTTAATAATTTAATAATTTAATAATTTAATAATTTAATAATTTAATAATTTAATAATTTAAAAATTTAATAATTTAATAATTTAATAATTTAATAATTTAATAATTTAATAATTTAATAATTTAATAATTTAATAATTTAATAATTTAATAATTTAATAATTTAATAATTTAATAATTTAATAATTTAAAAATTTAATAATTTAATAATTTAATAATTTAATAATTTAATAATTTAATAATTTAATAATTTAATAATTTAATAATTTAATAATTTAATAATTTAATAATTTAATAATTTAATAATTTAATAATTTAATAATTTAATAATTTAATAATTTAATAATTTAATAATTTAATAATTTAATAATTTAATAATTTAATAATTTAATAATTTAATAATTTAATAATTTAATAATTTAATAATTTAATAATTTAATAATTTAATAATTTAATAATTTAATAATTTAATAATTTAATAATTTAATAATTTAATAATTTAATAATTTAATAATTTAATAATTTAATAATTTAATAATTTAATAATTTAATAATTTAATAATTTAATAATTTAATAATTTAATAATTTAATAATTTAATAATTTAATAATTTAATAATTTAATAATTTAATAATTTAATAATTTAATAATTTAATAATTTAATAATTTAATAATTTAATAATTTAATAATTTAATAATTTAATAATTTAATAATTTAATAATTTAATAATTTAATAATTTAATAATTTAATAATTTAATAATTTAATAATTTAATAATTTAATAATTTAATAATTTAATAATTTAATAATTTAATAATTTAATAATTTAATAATTTAATAATTTAATAATTTAATAATTTAATAATTTAATAATTTAATAATTTAATAATTTAATAATTTAATAATTTAATAATTTAATAATTTAATAATTTAATAATTTAATAATTTAATAATTTAATAATTTAATAATTTAATAATTTAATAATTTAATAATTTAATAATTTAATAATTTAATAATTTAATAATTTAATAATTTAATAATTTAATAATTTAATAATTTAATAATTTAATAATTTAATAATTTAATAATTTAATAATTTAATAATTTAATAATTTAATAATTTAATAATTTAATAATTTAATAATTTAATAATTTAATAATTTAATAATTTAATAATTTAATAATTTAATAATTTAATAATTTAATAATTTAATAATTTAATAATTTAATAATTTAATAATTTAATAATTTAATAATTTAATAATTTAATAATTTAATAATTTAATAATTTAATAATTAATAATTTAATAATTTAATAATTTAATAATTTAATAATTTAATAATTTAATAATTTAATAATTTAATAATTTAATAATTTAATAATTTAATAATTTAATAATTAATAATTTAATAATTTAATAATTTAATAATTTAATAATTTAATAATTTAATAATTTAATAATTTAATAATTTAATAATTTAATAATTTAATAATTTAATAATTATAATTTAATAATTTAATAATTTAATAATTTAATAATTTAATAATTTAATAATTTAATAATTTAATAATTTAACAATTTAATAATTTAATAATTTAATAATTTAATAATTTAATAATTTAATAATTTAATAATTAATAATTTAATAATTTAATAAATAAATAATTTAATAATTTAACAATTTAATAATTTAATAATTAATAATTTAATAATTTAATAAATAAATAATTTAATAATTAATAATTTAATAATTTAATAAATAAATAATTTAATAATTTAATAATTTAATAATTTAATAATTTAATAATTTAATAATTTAATAATTTAATAATTTAATAATTTAATAATTTAATAATTTAATAAATAAATAATTTAATAATTTAATAATTTAATAATTTAATAATTTAATAATTTAATAATTTACTAATTTTATAATTGAATAATTTAATAATTTAATAATTTAATAATTTAATAATTTAATAATTTAATAATTTAATAATTTAATAATTTAATAATTTAATAATTTCATAATTTGATAATTTAATAATTTAATAATTTAATAATTTAATAATTTAATAATTAATAATTTAATAATTTAATAATTTAATAATTTAATAATTTAATAATTTAATAATTAATAATTTAATAATTTAATAATTTAATAATTTAATAATTTAACAATTTAATAATTTAATAATTAATAATTTAATAATTTAATAAATAAATAATTTAATAATTAATAATTTAATAATTTAATAATTTAATAATTTAATAATTTAATAATTTAATAATTTAATAATTTAATAATTTAATAATTTAATAATTTAATAATTTAATAATTTAATAATTTAATAATTTAATAATTTAATAATTTAATAATTTAATAATTTAATAATTTAATAATTTAATAAGTTAATAATTTAATAATTTAATAATTTAATAATTTAATAATTTAATAATTTAATAATTTAATAATTTAATAATTTAATAATTTAATAATTTAATAATTTAATAATTTAATAATTTAATAATTTAATAATTTAATAATTTAATAATAATTTAATAATTTAATAATTTAATAATTTAATAATTTAATAATTTAATAATTTAATAATTTAATAATTTAATAATTTAATAATTTAATAATTTAATAATTTAATAATTTAATAATTTAATAATTTAATAATTTAATAATTTAATAATTTAATAATTTAATAATTTAATAATTTAATAATTTAATAATTTAATAATTTAATAATTTAATAATTTAATAATTTAATAATTTAATAATTTAATAATTTAATAATTTAATAATTTAATAATTTAATAATTTAATAATTTAATAATTTAATAATTTAATAATTTAATAATTTAATAATTTAATAATTTAATAATTTAATAATTTAATAATTTAATAATTTAATAATTTAATAATTTAATAATTTAATAATTTAATAATTTAATAATTTAATAATTTAATAATTTAATAATTTAATAATTTAATAATTTAATAATTTAATAATTTAATAATTTAATAATTTAATAATTTAATAATTTAATAATTTAATAATTTAATAATTTAATAATTTAATAATTTAATAATTTAATAATTTAATAATTTAATAATTTAATAATTTAATAATTTAATAATTTAATAATTTAATAATTTAATAATTTAATAATTTAATAATTTAATAATTTAATAATTTAATAATTTAATAATTTAATAATTTAATAATTTAATAATTTAATAATTTAATAATTTAATAATTTAATAATTTAATAATTTAATAATTTAATAATTTAATAATTTAATAATTTAATAATTTAATAATTTAATAATTTAATAATTTAATAATTTAATAATTTAATAATTTAATAATTTAATAATTTAATAATTTAATAATTTAATAATTTAATAATTTAATAATTTAATAATTTAATAATTTAATAATTTAATAATTTAATAATTTAATAATTTAATAATTTAATAATTTAATAATTTAATAATTTAATAATTTAATAATTTAATAATTTAATAATTTAATAATTTAATAATTTAATAATTTAATAATTTAATAATTTAATAATTTAATAATTTAATAATTTAATAATTTAATAATTTAATAATTTAATAATTTAATAATTTAATAATTTAATAATTTAATAATTTAATAATTTAATAATTTAATAATTTAATAATTTAATAATTTAATAATTTAATAATTTAATAATTTAATAATTTAATAATTTAATAATTTAATAATTTAATAATTTAATAATTTAATAATTTAATAATTTAATAATTTAATAATTTAATAATTTAATAATTTAATAATTTAATAATTTAATAATTTAATAATTTAATAATTTAATAATTTAATAATTTAATAATTTAATAATTTAATAATTTAATAATTTAATAATTTAATAATTTAATAATTTAATAATTTAATAATTTAATAATTTAATAATTTAATAATTTAATAATTTAATAATTTAATAATTTAATAATTTAATAATTTAATAATTTAATAATTTAATAATTTAATAATTTAATAATTTAATAATTTAATAATTTAATAATTTAATAATTTAATAATTTAATAATTTAATAATTTAATAATTTAATAATTTAATAATTTAATAATTTAATAATTTAATAATTTAATAATTTAATAATTTAATAATTTAATAATTTAATAATTTAATAATTTAATAATTTAATAATTTAATAATTTAATAATTTAATAATTTAATAATTTAATAATTTAATAATTTAATAATTTAATAATTTAATAATTTAATAATTTAATAATTTAATAATTTAATAATTTAATAATTTAATAATTTAATAATTTAATAATTTAATAATTTAATAATTTAATAATTTAATAATTTAATAATTTAATAATTTAATAATTTAATAATTTAATAATTTAATAATTTAATAATTTAATAATTTAATAATTTAATAATTTAATAATTTAATAATTTAATAATTTAATAATTTAATAATTTAATAATTTAATAATTTAATAATTTAATAATTTAATAATTTAATAATTTAATAATTTAATAATTTAATAATTTAATAATTTAATAATTTAATAATTTAATAATTTAATAATTTAATAATTTAATAATTTAATAATTTAATAATTTAATAATTTAATAATTTAATAATTTAATAATTTAATAATTTAATAATTTAATAATTTAATAATTTAATAATTTAATAATTTAATAATTTAATAATTTAATAATTTAATAATTTAATAATTTAATAATTTAATAATTTAATAATTTAATAATTTAATAATTTAATAATTTAATAATTTAATAATTTAATAATTTAATAATTTAATAATTTAATAATTTAATAATTTAATAATTTAATAATTTAATAATTTAATAATTTAATAATTTAATAATTTAATAATTTAATAATTTAATAATTTAATAATTTAATAATTTAATAATTTAATAATTTAATAATTTAATAATTTAATAATTTAATAATTTAATAATTTAATAATTTAATAATTTAATAATTTAATAATTTAATAATTTAATAATTTAATAATTTAATAATTTAATAATTTAATAATTTAATAATTTAATAATTTAATAATTTAATAATTTAATAATTTAATAATTTAATAATTTAATAATTTAATAATTTAATAATTTAATAATTTAATAATTTAATAATTTAATAATTTAATAATTTAATAATTTAATAATTTAATAATTTAATAATTTAATAATTTAATAATTTAATAATTTAATAATTTAATAATTTAATAATTTAATAATTTAATAATTTAATAATTTAATAATTTAATAATTTAATAATTTAATAATTTAATAATTTAATAATTTAATAATTTAATAATTTAATAATTTAATAATTTAATAATTTAATAATTTAATAATTTAATAATTTAATAATTTAATAATTTAATAATTTAATAATTTAATAATTTAATAATTTAATAATTTAATAATTTAATAATTTAATAATTTAATAATTTAATAATTTAATAATTTAATAATTTAATAATTTAATAATTTAATAATTTAATAATTTAATAATTTAATAATTTAATAATTTAATAATTTAATAATTTAATAATTTAATAATTTAATAATTTAATAATTTAATAATTTAATAATTTAATAATTTAATAATTTAATAATTTAATAATTTAATAATTTAATAATTTAATAATTTAATAATTTAATAATTTAATAATTTAATAATTTAATAATTTAATAATTTAATAATTTAATAATTTAATAATTTAATAATTTAATAATTTAATAATTTAATAATTTAATAATTTAATAATTTAATAATTTAATAATTTAATAATTTAATAATTTAATAATTTAATAATTTAATAATTTAATAATTTAATAATTTAATAATTTAATAATTTAATAATTTAATAATTTAATAATTTAATAATTTAATAATTTAATAATTTAATAATTTAATAATTTAATAATTTAATAATTTAATAATTTAATAATTTAATAATTTAATAATTTAATAATTTAATAATTTAATAATTTAATAATTTAATAATTTAATAATTTAATAATTTAATAATTTAATAATTTAATAATTTAATAATTTAATAATTTAATAATTTAATAATTTAATAATTTAATAATTTAATAATTTAATAATTTAATAATTTAATAATTTAATAATTTAATAATTTAATAATTTAATAATTTAATAATTTAATAATTTAATAATTTAATAATTTAATAATTTAATAATTTAATAATTTAATAATTTAATAATTTAATAATTTAATAATTTAATAATTTAATAATTTAATAATTTAATAATTTAATAATTTAATAATTTAATAATTTAATAATTTAATAATTTAATAATTTAATAATTTAATAATTTAATAATTTAATAATTTAATAATTTAATAATTTAATAATTTAATAATTTAATAATTTAATAATTTAATAATTTAATAATTTAATAATTTAATAATTTAATAATTTAATAATTTAATAATTTAATAATTTAATAATTTAATAATTTAATAATTTAATAATTTAATAATTTAATAATTTAATAATTTAATAATTTAATAATTTAATAATTTAATAATTTAATAATTTAATAATTTAATAATTTAATAATTTAATAATTTAATAATTTAATAATTTAATAATTTAATAATTTAATAATTTAATAATTTAATAATTTAATAATTTAATAATTTAATAATTTAATAATTTAATAATTTAATAATTTAATAATTTAATAATTTAATAATTTAATAATTTAATAATTTAATAATTTAATAATTTAATAATTTAATAATTTAATAATTTAATAATTTAATAATTTAATAATTTAATAATTTAATAATTTAATAATTTAATAATTTAATAATTTAATAATTTAATAATTTAATAATTTAATAATTTAATAATTTAATAATTTAATAATTTAATAATTTAATAATTTAATAATTTAATAATTTAATAATTTAATAATTTAATAATTTAATAATTTAATAATTTAATAATTTAATAATTTAATAATTTAATAATTTAATAATTTAATAATTTAATAATTTAATAATTTAATAATTTAATAATTTAATAATTTAATAATTTAATAATTTAATAATTTAATAATTTAATAATTTAATAATTTAATATTTTTTTATTTTTTTTTGTATTTATTTAGGACCTTTTAACTATGAGTCTTTCGGGTCCTGTTTATGAATCTTTACACTTTTCCATACATGTCAGTAGCCTTTAAAAATTTCAACACATTTTTCGCCATATCTCGATCATCAGCCAAGGCTTCCCTGACGTTGGATGGTACTCCAGCTCGGCGTCTCTGCTCTTCAAACTCAGGGCATTCCGCTAAGATGTGTTTCACCGTCAGCGCCAAATTGCATCTTGTGCAACGCGGCGCACTGTCCTTCTCCAGCAGATACTGATGGGTTAGCAAGGTGTGTCCTATCCTGAGTCTTGTCAGAATGACGTCTTCTTTCCTCGATCCAACAAATACATCTCGATAAGGTAGTACCGAGTTCTTCACCTCTCGTAGTTTGTTGCCCACCTTTCCGCTCCATTCCGCATTCCAGCGCCAAACAGCTCTCTTCTTGATCACCGTCCTGAACTCCTTGAATTCTACGCTTCTGTCCCAGATGTTTCTGTCGTTCAATGACTGCTTCGCTTCTTCATCTGCCTTCTCGTTGCCTGCTATTCCTACATGACTTTTCACCCACATGTAGATTATCTCCGTGCCATTACATTCTGCCTGATTGTGTAGGATGTTGATCTCATCCTTCCATCTGCATTTGGTTTTTCGTTTCCCCAAGGCCGTGATGGCACTCAAGGAATCTGTACAGACAAGGTAGGTCCCCACGCGATTCTGACCAATTATCCACCTGAGCGCTTCAGTGATCGCACCACACTCCGCAGCAAAGATACTGCTCAGATCACTGATTCTTCTTCGAACAACCAAGTCCCCTCTAACCATCGCGTAACCAACCCTGCCATCTTTCTTTGATCCATCGGTGAATATTGTTTCACACAAGCGATATTCCGTGTTCCTTCGGGACACGAAGAGCTCCTTCAGTTGTGTTGAAGTTGCTCCGGCTCGTTCAGCTTCGAGTAATGTTTTGTCTATCCGGATCCGTCTGCGTTCCCAGGGGGGACACAATGGTAGTGTGAATATCTTCAGCTCGGGTAACGGTAGTTCCAGCTCTTCAAGTATCGCCTTTCCTCTTGTCTCAGCAGTTTCCACTCCACGTAGCGGACCTCGATGCCTAGTCGAATTCCACTCCTCTCCTGAACTGTTGCTATCGTAGCTGCTCTCGGTACTGCTTCCTGCTGATTGTGAGTCGTCTTCTGCTGGCTGGGTTATGCTCTGTGCTGATATGGCTGCTTTTCTGGCGGCGTAGATCGCTGTCCGCTGTTCAAAGAACACTCTCAGGCTCGGGATTCCTGTTTCAGCTTGGAGACTATCTACAGGGCTGGTACGGAACGCACCACAGATAGCTCTCAAGCCTGAGTTGTGTGTTGGCTCGAGGATCTTCAGGACGTTGTCACTGACGGCAGCTGTTATAGGTGCTGCGTACAGGATTTTCTCCAACACTGTGGCTCTGTACAGCTTGATTAGAGTCTTCCTATCGCCACCCCATGACCTACATGCTACACAACGGATTAGCTGGACTCGTTGTCGGCAAGCCGCTTTCACTTCCTCGCAGTGTGTCTTGAACAGTAAATGTTGATCCAGGATAACGCCCAAACATCGGTGCTGCTTTTTGGTTGGGATCAGGGTCCCATTCAGCTCCAGTGCAGCTCTGCTCGGTGGTTTCCTCGTTCCGTAGCTTCTAAAGATGACCGTAGCGCTTTTCTCCGCAGAAATTTTAAATCCCGTTGAGCTCTGCCAGCATTCTACCGCCTTCAGTGCAGCTTGCAAGTCGTTCTCAACTTCTTCAACATTTCGTCCACTGGCCAGCAGTACAACATCATCTGCGTACAAGAGTGTTGTTATGCTGGGCGGCATCCGTGCTACCAAGGTGTTGATAGCCACCAAGAACAAGGTGACGCTCAGTACTGATCCTTGGCAGAGGCCTGTTTCCATGATCTTGCTTTGTGACAGCTGGCCGTTCACAAAAACTCTAAATGAGCGATTTTCCAGCATTCGGTCCAAGAATTTCAACATCAGACCTTCTATGTTCCAGTCACGCAGTTGGTTCAGGACCAGTCTTCTCCAGGTGGTATCGTACGCCTTGGTCACATCCAGAAAAATCCCCTGAAAGTACTCCTTCTTGTTCCAGGCTGCTCGTACCACTTTCTCAAGCTCAGCCAAGTGGTCAACGGTAGTTTTTCCTTTCCGGAAGGCAAACTGGTGAGGATGCAGTAATCTTCTTGTCTCGATGATGTGAACTAGACGATTGTTGACCATTCGCTCAAACACCTTTCCCAGGCAACTGTTCAAGAAGATTGGCCTGTAGTTACGAGGATTTGCTTTTTCACCACAATTTTTGAAGATAGGGATCACCAGCGATTCCGTCCATTCGGGTGGGTATACTGAACCGAGCCACAGCCGGTTGTACGCGTCAAGAAGCTGTCGTTTGCAATCCAACGGTAACTTTACGATCATGGAGTAGTGGACAGTGTCAGGGCCTGGTGATGAGCCACGCAAACCTGCCGTTGCCTCTTCAAATTCAGTGAATAAAAAGGGCTTGTTGTACTCAGCACTCGTGTCAGCTGGGATTGACAGAGGAGTTTGCTCAACCTGATCCTTGAATGCGCGAAACTCGGGGCTGTAAGCATCGTTACTAGAGATGGAAGCGAAAGAGCTAGCCAGCGCCTCAGCAATATCTTCATCTTTAGACACAGTACCTCCTTCGGCTGTTATTGCACTGATACGGTTCGTTTTGCACTTGCCTTGGATCCGGCGGAAGTTCTCCCACACTTCTTTAACAGGTGTTTGCACTGTGAAGTCGTTGACGAAGTTGATCCACGAGGTCCGTTGTGCTTCCTGGATGACTTTGCGTGCATGAGAGCGGGCTGCTCTGAATTCTGCTGCAAGAGCCTCTTGATTCTCCAAGTTGTTCCGTTTGGCTGATTGCAGTGCACGCAAGGCTTTCTTCCTGCTCTTGACAGCGGAGGCCACCTCTTGGTTCCACCAAGGCACCGCCCTCTTGTTCACCATCCCCGTCGTTTTCGGTATAGTTTGTTCCGCTGCTTCAAGTATTTTCTGGGTAATGCTGGAGATTTGTTGTGTAGCTGTAGGCATGAGGGGGAACTGCACTGTTGTCTGGAATGTCTCCCAGTCTGCTTCCTCGATCTTCCATTTGGGTCGCGTTCGGATGGCATGGGCCGTGTCAGGGAGGGTTAGCAATAGTGGTAGATGGTCACTACCGTAGGCGTCTTGTAGTACAGAAAAATCTAGTTGGTCTATTATTTCTGTTGAGCAGCATGCCACGTCAATACTCGTGAGAGTTCCGGTCGCAACACTAATGTGGGTTGGATCTGTTTTATTCAGGACTACCAGGTTGCATTCGTTCAATACTTCCTCGAACATTAGTCCTCGGGCGCTGAACGTTTCCGATCCCCACAGTGGGTGGTGGGCGTTTATATCTCCCACGAGTAGGCGTGGCTGGGGGACTTGGTTTATCAGGTGTACAATTTCCGATGCTTGTATGGCTTGCCCCGGTGGCAGATATATATTGATAATGGTCAGGTTAAATGGGGGACCTACCTTAACAGCGATGGCTTCCAGGTTGGTGTCCAGGTCGATTTCTTCACTGTCCAGTTCAGGTTTCACTCCAACCAAAACTCCTCCGGCTGCACGGTCGCCACCAACTCTCGGTCGGTAGTATATGCTGTAGCCGTTGATGTTCGCCTGGTCCTTAGATGAGCACATGGTTTCTTGGAGGCATAGTACAGATGGGTTGATTTTGCTGCATAGTATTTTCAAATTTGGTTTACTGGTTCTAAGTCCTTGGGTGTTCCATGAAATAATGTTCGAGTAGTTCTTGTTCATAGCTGGTTCTTTGTCCTTGGTTTTGTTTGTTGTGCTTAAATCCATGGTTAAGTGGAGTGCATTTCTGCATCAAACTTTCCTGGTTCAAGTGTTGGAGTTTTCCGTGGCCTTCCACGACCACGGCGGGGGTTTTTCTCGGGCTGGGCTGGGTTGTCCTGTAGTTTTCCTGCTTGTCCTTTGGCGAATTTAGCTTGCTTTGGCGATCCTTCTTTTTCTGAGCTGTCTTTATCCGATTCAATTTCGCTGTCGTTTTTGGCAAATTTGTTTTCGCGTAACTTCTTCATCAAGGCGCTTGATAGTCTCTTGGTTTGCTCGAGTTCATACCTTAGAGAAGTGATGACTTCGTCCTTGTTTTTGTCCATAGCAGTGTTCTTCAATTTCTCAATTTCTTCCTTGAGAAGGCGAATCTCGTTGTCCTTTTCGTTTTCTTTACCAATGGCTTCCAGTCTTTTTTGGGCGCCAACAACTTCAGCGTGGGTGGGTAATCCATGCGATTGGTTACGTTTTTCATACTCTCGTCTCGCTTCCGCGAAAGTTACTCCCGTTTCTACCTGGATCTTGATTATTGCCACCTCCTTTTTGTACTTAGGGCATTCCTTGCTGGTAGCTGGATGGGCCCCCTTACAGTGCTTGCAATACGGGTCCAAAATGCATCGTCCACCTTCCGACGGCTCAACGGTGTGCTGCAAGGAGCAGTTGAAGCAAACGGCTTCTTTCTTACAGTTCTTGCTTGTGTGTCCATAGTCACTGCAGTTAAAGCACAGCATCGGTGATGGATAGAACAACCTTGTAGTTATTCTGAGCGGTCCAAACCAAATGTGTTTGGGGACCACAGTACCATTCAGAGTTAGGCAGACTGTTGCGGTGTTCACTCTGTTATTACCCTCTCGTTTTGTGAATCTGCGCGCATTCACCACTCCTTGTGCCGAAAGTTCCGTGACCAATTCGTCCTCGCTGAGTTCGATAGCTTCTCTGCAAACGACCACGCACCTGCATACGTTTTGTTTGGGGTGGGTAACCACTTCCACTTTGGTACCATCTATGAGCTTCGTCATCGCCAGCAGTTTTCTTGCTTGATCGACGCTTCGAGTTTTCAGTGCGTATTTTGTACCGTTTTCTTCCGTGTTTGCTGACTTGATTTTTCCGCAGGTTTGTTCGATCGATTTGCCGATTACGAATGGGTTATTTGGTAGCATGCT
>NW_026292841.1:89848-94888 GCF_016801865.2 Culex pipiens pallens | reverse complement strand
GGGTGTGTGGTGTTGGTGGTTTGGGTGTGTGGTGTTTGGGTGTTTGGGGTGTTGGGTGTTGGGTGGGGTGTGTTTGGTGTATGGGTGGTGGGTGATGGGGGGGGGGTTGTGTGGGTGTAGTGGTAGAGGGGTGAGATTGGGTGTAGGGTGGTGTTTGGGGAGAATGTGGTGAAGGTGAGGTGGTGGGATGGGTGGGGTGGTTGGTGGGGGGGGGTGGGGTGTGTGTTGAATGGTAGATGGTGTGTGGGGGGGGAGGGGGGGGGGGGGGGGGTGTGTTAGGGGAGATTCGGGGAGAAGGGGATAGTGGTTTTGTCTAGATGGGGTGTTGGTTGGGGTAGTGGTGGTGTTTTGATGGTAGGGAGTGGGTGTTGATTTTGTGGTGTGTGGGGTTTGGGGGGGGGGTGGTGAATGGTGGGTATGGTTTGGTGTGTGGGGGTTAGAGGGTTGATTGTGGGGAGGTGGGGTTGGGGGGGGGGGGTGATGGGGGAGATGGGGGGTGTGGGGTGTAGGGGAGTTGTGGGATGTAGGGTGGGAGTGAGGTGGAAGTGGGTTTTGGGTTGTTGGTGGGTTGTGGGGGTAAGGTGGTTAGGTATGGGGGTGGTTGGGTGTTGGGGGGGGGGGGGGGGGGGGGTGGGTTGTGTGTTAGGGGGTTGGATTGGGGGTGGTTGTGGTAGTAAGGTGTGAGAATGGGGATAAGTTTGATTGGGGGTGTTGGGGTGTTTGGGATGTATGGTAGTAAGGGAGATGGTTGAGAATGCGGGGTAAGGGATTTATGTGTGTAGGGTAGGATTGTTTGATTGGGAAGAAGTGGGTATATGGGGATAAGTGGAGATTGGGATTAGGGTGAGAATGTGTATGAAGGGGTGATGGGGTGTTGTGGGTATGGGGTGTTGGTGTGATATATGGGGGGATTTGGGGAAATTGGGTGATGGGGTTTTTTGTTGAGATGGTGTGAATTGTAGATAGGGGGTTTAGGGGATTTTGGATTGAAGGGGAGTAGGTGTAGATTTTTTAGTATAGTTTTATGGGATTATGGGAGATTTGGTGTAGGTTATGAAGTGGGGAGTTTGTAGATTGGTGTAGATGTGGTTGAGAATGTTTGATATGTGTGAGTAGGTGAAAGTGTTATAAGTTGTTTGAATTTTGTGATAATTGTTTTAAGGTTTTAAGTTGGAATGGTGATGTTTATATTTTTTGAAGTGGAGAAGGTGTAGGATAAGGTGATAATGTTTATATAGGGTTTTATTTTTGAATGTTTTTAAGGGTATAAAGTGGTAGTATTGTTGTATAATTTTATGATTTTTAATGTTTTAGAATTTTTTTATTGTTATATGGTTTGATTGGTATATATGTGATATATGTGGATATGGGGGTGTAAGTGTGTATAATGGTAGAAGTGTGAGAATTTGATAATTTTATAATGACGTTATAATTGGATTAGTTTAGAATTTTGATTAATGGTATTAGGTTAGAAGGTGTTGATTTATGTTTTTAATGGATAATGTTAGTAATTTTGATATTTGGATGAATGGTATAATTGGAGAAGTGTGATAATTTGATAAGTGTGATAAATTTGTATTAGTGTATAAGGGTATAATTTTAATAATTTTATGATTTGAAATTGTTATAATTTGTAGAATTTTATATGGGATAATTGGAGAATATTTAAGGTTGAGATATTTGTATAAAGTTTATTAAGGGGGAGTGTTATTTAGGGGTATATATTGTGTAATATATGTGGATAATGTTAGATGTGGTATAAGTTGATTAAGGTTATTAAATTGATATGTTTGATAGATTGTAGTTATTGTTATAAGTGTATAATTTTATAGAAGTTATAATTTGTATGAATTTGTATAAGTATAATGTTTGAGAATTTTGAGAATTTTTAGAAGTTAATAATGGTAGAAGTTTATATGTTTATATATTTGATAAGTGGTAGAATTGGTGAGAATTTTATATTTGTTTTATAATGTTATTTTGTTTTAATGTTATATAAGTTGTAAATTTTTTTGTTATTATTTTTGAGATGGGAGAAGGTGTAGAAGTGGGAGAATGTTGTTATAAGGTTTAAGGGAGAATTGGGGAGTAAGTGTTTATAGGTGTGAATTGGAGAATTGGATTATGTGGATAATTTGATAATTGGTGTTAATGTGTGTATATGTTTTATATGTAGAATTGTATAAGTGTGTGTATTGGGATGATGGTGGAGATAGTGGTTAGTATATTGTAGGTATAATTGATAATTGTGGAATATGTGAGTTTTTGTTAAGTGTGTATTATTGGGAGAATTTGGGAGAATTGTATTTATTTTTAAATAAGGGTATAAGTTGATAATGTTGTATTTTTGGTGTTGGGTATATTGGGTGTAGTGTGGTATGTTGGTGGAGTTAGTGTGGTTAAGGGGGAGATGGTATTATGTGGTATATATTTTGAGAATGTGATTAATATGATGTAGTGGATAATTGTTTATGAAGGTGGAAATTGTATTAGTTGATAAGTTGTTATAGGGTGTAGATGTGTGTATTAATTTGATAATGTGAGTAAGGGTGAGAATGGTATAAGTTAGAATTTGAATAAGTTTTTGAAAGTTGAGATTTTTGATATTGGTAGAAGTGTGTGGTGATATAGGTTTTAAGGTTTATAAGGTTTATATGGTTTATTTTTGGAGTTATGGGAAAAGGTGGTTTGGGGTATAAGGTGTATTTAGTGTTAGTTTGGGATAATTTTATAATGTATAATCTTATAATTGTTAGAATTGTTGAGAAGGGTTAGTAGGGGTGAGAAGTTGGTTAAAATTTTTTGTTTGGGGTGTGTTTAAAAGGTTATATTGTTAGATATGGGATAATGGTGAGAATTAGAATTTGTGAATTGGTATGAAGTTGGTATGGGTAATTGTTGGATAGGTGTATAAGGTGTATATTTTTATAATGTTAGAGTTATAAGGTAGAAGGTTATATTGGTATAAGTGTGTTATGTTGATATGGGTGTAGATGTGGGTATAAGGGGTAGATTATGGTGAGATGGGGTGTTTGGGTGATTGGGGTAGAAGGTGTTGTTAGGGGTTAAGTTGTAGAAAGTTTTTTAATGTTATAAGTGGTTGTAGGGTAGTATAAGGTTAGAAATGGGGAATGGTGAGAATGTATGAAGTGTGTATAATTGTTTAATGTTATTAAGTTGTAATTTGAGAAGGGGAGATAAGGTGAGTATTTGATTAGTGGGGTGAAGGTTGTATGGAGAATATGTGATTATGGTTTATTGGATATTGTTATTAAATTGGGAGAATTTGATAATGTTTATAGGTGTATAAGTGTATAATTGTGAGATTTGGATGTTTGTTATTAAAGTGGTATAGTGTGAGAATGTTGTAGAAGGGTATATTGGAGAAGTTTAGTAGTGTTTGAATGGGGAATTATGGTTGATGATATTTTATAATTTGGTTAATTGGAGAATGTGGTTAATTTGTAGTAATGTTTAGTAGTTTTTAAGTGGAGATGGGGTGTGAATGGTGATTTAGTGGTGTATATTTTTAGAAGGTTATTAGGTATTAGTGTGAAAGGGGTAGTATTGTAGTAGTGGATAATTGGAATTTGGTATGATATGGGTAGAAGGGTTAAGGGGAGATGTGGGTGTGATGGGGTATTAAGGTGAGTTTTGTGAATGGAGGTGGAGAAAGGGGATAAGGTGGAGTAGGTGGAGTAATGGGTTATATTTGAGATTTTGTATAAGGGGTGATAGTGTGTATTAGTTAGATTGGTTAGTATGTTATAAGTTGGTGATAATTGTGATAATGGGATAATGGTTATGAATTTTATAATTTTAGAAGTTTGATTAATTGTATATATGGTGATAATGTTTAGTTTAATTTTAGTATTTATAATTTTTAGAATGGTTATAATGTATAATGTTAAAGTTTATATGGTTGAATTGGGTGTTAATTTGTATAAGGGTTATAATGTTGATTAAGGGAGAAGGGTGTTAGTTGGGGGTTTTGTGTAGTTGGGTGTTGGGTGAGGGGTGATTGGGTAAGAATGGTTATTATGTGAGAAGGGAGATGGGTGTTGGGTGATGGGGGTGTAAGTGTGGTTTGTTTAGAAGTGTGGTAATTTAGAGGTGATTAATTGTGGTGATTTGGATGTAGGGGATATTTAATGGGGTTTAGGGGTGTAGTGTGTGTTGGGTGTAGTGTATGTATTTGGAGATGTGGTGTAGGGGTTATTGGTGTAGTTTGTTGATATGGTTATGAAGTGGGTGTGATTTTAGAAGGGACAATGGGAAATGTGATATGTGGGATATTGGTGATATGTGGAGTTTGGAGATGCGTGGTGATTTAGGGGGAGAATTGTGTTTGGTGTTTTGGGTGGTGATTGGTGTGTTGGGTGTATGTGATGAAGTGGTATTAAGTGGGTTATGTGTGAAGGTGTAGAATGTTAATTATTGTTTGAGTAATTGGAGAAGTGGATAAGGTGTGGTTAAGGGTTTAAGTGGATAAGTGGTTTATTTGGTATATGTGATTGTTTTTTGAGATATGGTGGATAGGGGTGTTTAATGTGTGTGATAGTGGATAAGGGGTTATTTTGTAGAATGTTTGATGTTGATATTTGTATTTGTTGGTGATTGGGTGTTGTGGGAAGGTGTATTATGGTTATGAAGGGTTGTTGGGGTGTATGGTGTGGATTGGTGTATATGGTGATTTTTTTTAGTAGGGTGTGTTAATTGGTTTATGGGGGCGGGTGTAAGATGTATAGTTGTTGTAGGTGGGGTGTTGGGGTGTATGGTTGTTGGGTGTTATGGGGTGTTGGGGGTGATGTGGAGTTTGGGGTGTTGGGGTTTTTGGGTGTTGGGGTTATAGTGTATAGTTGTGATTGGGGGGAATGTATATTGTGTGATGGTTAGATGGGGTGATTGTGAGAAGGGGTGTAAGGGGTGTAAGTGGGTTAGTTGTGGGTTGAAAAATCGAGGGTGGACTGGATTTTAGGGGGGGCGTGAGTTAACCTATTCTGAGCTCGAAAGGAGCGAGTTTTTAGGTAAATCGGATCG